>NC_057799.1:377915166-378083626 GCF_018294505.1 Triticum aestivum | reverse complement strand
CCAGATAGGTTTATACACCCACACACTCGTGCTTCCACTATCGCGTACATGTCTCTCTCTCGCTCCTTGTATCTATGTAGATTTTTGTCCCTTCTTGAGACACGCCCTCTCGATCGTGCACACACACACTATCGCCTCATTTTAAGCTGATACCTCTCGCACACACACTCTTTGTGTCTTTGTCACACATGCACTCCGTCCTCCTCCTCTCTCCCTCTCTCTCTCTCTCTCACAACACACACACACACGGGCTTTTTGCAACAACTAGCAAGATGCCCATGCGTTGCACAGAACATCAAGATGCATTTGTATGAGTAGTTTATCTTGTGGGAGAAAAGGTTGAACGAGGGAAGGTCTTATTTGCAAATGTGGAGAGGGGTGTGGGTATCTTTTTGCAAAATTTCCATAGTTTCCTTCCTATCCGTCAGATATAAATCAGATAGCCTATATTGCAGGATGGCAGGCACACTATCATCACCAACTCTGTTTTTTATCTCTACTCTTATAAAAAGCATAGTTGGTGATGATGGTGTGCCTGCCATCCTGCAATATAGGCCGTCCGATCTATATCTAACGGATAGGAAGGAAACTATGGCAATTTACCCGCACTCCTCTCCACATTTGCAGATAAGGCCTTCCCTCGTTCATCCTTTTCTCCCACAAGATCTTGATGTTCCATGCAACGCATGGGCATCTTGCTAGTAAGAATAGAAATTAGAGATGTACCACTTCTCGAATCTTGAAACCAACAACATTCCTCCCTTATCTCATCAAAACCGCCAAAGGAATATATTTTGAGTGAAACATAAGATATTTTTAGTGATACACGTATTTCAAAACTAGACTCTTTTTTCTATCAAATCGGTGAATATGTATTAATCTACATTGATTGTGTGGCAACGCATTGGCACATTGCTAGTAGTTATTACTACTGTATAATTTTTTGGACACCAGACAAACGGTGGAGTACATATACGAAGAGAAGAGGCGCATGCACGCAGTCGATCTCTCGTTGTCTCGCACACATGAGAGTTACATAAAGGCACCGTTAACAAATAAACCCTAAAACCCTAGGTTCACGATTGCTGCATGCGCGGGTACCGGGTACGTGGTGGAGCGCACCTTTGTAGGAATAGTCAGCTCGCGTGATAATTTGATCTGTAGGAGTTGATGGTCGGGACCACAGGTGAACGACCTGGAGGCGGTGGCTCGCCAGTTGCCACAGATCGAGTAGCCATGTTTAAAATATCATTTTTTTAGCGGGGTAAGAGTTCCGATTTTCAAGGGCGCGTTATAAGTACTTAAGTAGTTTTTAGAACGATTGGTATGGAGCGAAAATGGAATTCATAACTACTACTACCTCCTTGGCGTATGGTTGTATGGGTTTATGTTGCGAGATGTTGAACCTGGTAGTTCTAGGGCAAATACTATGGTTTAGATGTTGGTTTTCAGTAATGAAAATCGGAAGGGGGAAACCCTTCTTTGATTAAAAAAACTACTACCTCCGTCCTGGTTTACTAGTCCCCATCGTATTTTGGGTCAAAGTTTGTCCATGAATTTTACTTGTAAAATGTGAATGGAAAACAAGATTTTGTTATACCCAAACAAAAAAGGACTGGAGGGAGTGATTGCTCTGACACGGACGCGACCTCTCATAGCGCAGGCATTGAACCGGCGCGCCGGCCAAGAGAGCCCCACTCACTGCAGGCCCGGCTGAACACGCCTCCTCGCCGCATGCAACCGGCTTCAGACTGCCCCGCCTGCCTCCATTGAATCCGCGCGTGTGCTGGCAACACGTCCTTCCGTGAGCTGGTCGGCATTTTAGAACACAAAAAATGATCAAAATATAATTAATTACGCATGGTCTTGACTTGTTGTGCTCGCACTGGTAGCAGGAACTAGAGGTTTTTCTTTATTTATAACTCTCCTCACATTTTTTTGGCTTTGAAGTGAATCACGGTTGTGGACATTATCTATGAATGTGCAGATATCTGTGAACATGAGTTTGATGTGGAAGCTGAACTTGGAATGTTGGGCTTGCGCGTGAACTATACCATGTCCAATGCTTCGTTTGTTCTTGTTTGGAAAATGATTGTTGTTATTACATGACCCTAAAAAAATTATTTTGTGCCACATCAGTAGATGCACGGACATCACAACAGGCATGCTGACTGGATAAACATTTGAACCTAGCTATTATGAAGGAAAATTTGTATTGACAACAGTTTTAGATAGCAGGAGACGCCTAGCCTGCTCTGCCTCTGCTAGCTTCTTTCTGGCTTCTTCCATCTCTTCTTTGGCTTGGGTGAAGATAGCATCTGATTGCTCTTTTCGCTTCTTCAAGAACTCAGCTACATTCTCAAGGGCTGCTGCACGCTTTCTTTCAGCCTTTACTAGAGCCACGAGAACACGAACAATTGACGACTCCACCTGGCTTGTGTGTAATCTAGCATCATCTGGGAATTTGCACCTTGTGTCTAATCCAGCATCATTAGGGAACTGGCACCTTGTGTGTAATCCATCCTCATTTTGGAAACATGATCTCAAGGTTGACCATACTTCCCTCCTCGCAGGAACTGCATCCTGACATGAAGTTACTTCTTTTTTAGATCAATACTCAGAGCAACCCAGATCCATTTAGTAGAAGCCAGATAAACAGGACTCGAAGAAGTGAATTCAAAAGGAAAAATATAAAAACAGACTACAAGGTGAGAACACCCACTTCCTACATCAAGCTAAAAACGAAAGCACTAGGATGATTAAGACTCTTTTTATTACACATCGAAGAACACGAGGCTAAGAGAAACAGAAACTACAACATATACACATCGAAGAACATGAGGCTAAACGAAAGTAATTGAAAGGGTGTTACTTACCAAAGCTCGTTTTACAGGTTCGCTGCAGCTCCTCTTTAACTTGCCACGCTCCTTGAAGATGTCCCCAATATCCCGTGTTTGGTCTTCATTGCTCCTCTGCATGTTCGCACTCGTGGTTTTAAAATCTCAACATGGCAAGAAAAATATACTAGTAATACTCACGCATCTTGTGGGCAACATTAAAGCACTCGTCTCCCATGTTAGAGCATCTCCAACAGAAGCGCAACGCGCGGCGCTTTAAAAAAGCGTTTACAGTGCTGAGATCGAGAAGTAGAGATAGAGAGTAGAGACTAGAAAGTAGAGACATAGATAGTTCTCAGCATAGATATAGCATAGATATATAAAAAATAGATAGTTCAACTACTCCTCGTCGTCCGACTCCTCCTCGGTGATGTCCTCCTCCGACATCTCAATGTAGGCGTGAAGATACCGATCGTCATCGGATTCCTAGGGCGACGCTGCTCCTAGCCTCATGTTGAATTGAGCGTCAGCTTTTCGCGTACGCTTGTCCTCGCGATAGGCGGCTCGCTCTGCCCTCCTCTTCTCCCTCTCCGCCCTCCTTTGCGCGTAGAACTCACGCTCGTTGATGATGTCCTGCGGGAAGCATTGGCACCACAGCGCCATGGCTTCCTCGTCCATCTCGGCGATGCCAAGACGGTGCTTGACGGTGTCCTGGACTAGGGGGTACTCACCACGTCGTCTCCCGATCAGTTAGATTGGGCCGAGGACCCCCATGGCCGTATACTCATGGGCCAGTTCGGACAGCCTCTGCCGCATACATGGAAGACTCCACAAGACTTGGCGCCCAAGGCGACGACTCTCCTAAACCCTAGGCCTCCGATGTGTTATATAAACCGAGGCCAGGCTAGTCAATAGACAATCTCATATTCATTACTACAATATCGTAGTAGATACATATACTCTGTACTACACCCATATGAATACAATCAAAAGCAGCATGTAGGGTATTATCTCATCAAGAGAGCCCGAAGCTGGGTAAAACCCCGTGTCCATGTTAGCATCGCTCCAAGACGCCTAGCCTAGGACCCCTACTACGAGATATGCCGGATATTGAACCGACATTAGTGCTTTCATTGAGAGCCTCCTGGCGGTCGCCACAGGGGCGATGGGAATTTGGATCGTCTCCGGCGCGATCTACGCATCGGAGCCGAGCTTTATTGTCGATGTTGGCATCTTTTGTCGCCGGCTCGACTGCCCACCTTGGCTTAACCAAGGACTGTGCCCTACCTCCGATCATCATGTTTGGACGAGGGCCTTCGTCAACATCAACTCCAATCTCTATCATGATCATGGAAGAATCATCCATGGAGCTCGGGGGCTCAACGTCAACATTGCCCTCGAGCGCCCGTGCTGTTTTTTCCGAACAGCAAACTTGTATCCGCTGCCATCACCTCCTCGAGCATCGCTTTGATGATTCCTTCGGTGGAATTGTGCGGAATTAAGTGTACAACAACCATGCCAAATTTCGTCGAGTTCCGATAGAGGAATCTCTGGCAATCTACTATATACCGAAGCCCTGTCAAATCTGGACGGGAATCTGGACGAGTTTAGGGCGTGGTCTCCAGAGCCCAGCTCGGAGGTCCTTTGGAAGATCCAACCGTTCATCTTCTGCGTAATTCCCATATCTACCACCCCTCCAAATTTCAGCTTGATCCGACGGTTCAAACTCCGGGAACCTTCCGATGAGTGGACCAATTTTCGGATCTGTTTTCTGCGCGAATACGAATCCGGCCCGAGTTCATGTTTCTTCATGAACGAAATATTGGACAACCCTTTTGAAGGAATTTTTTTCTAGGGTATTGTGCGTTGTTTTTAGACACGTAGCCATAAAATTTTAAGCGTCCTCCAAGGTAATCTTCACCATCACGCTGGTGTCAAACCAGTCCGGTAATATTGCTCCACGGCTGCCGACCTGCGCTAGACGCGTCGCCGCTTTTTTGAGCCGAGCCCAACTTCTTCGATCATCATCTCGGCAAGCCGAACAAGAGTTCGGCATCGCGAAGGATAAATCATCACCAAGATCGCTGCCCCACGGATTACACGGAGCGGGCACACCGGCATCACCGCATGGTCACTTCATCAAGCCGGCATTGACCGCATCACAAGTCACAACCTGCGTCAGCATGGCCGCATTGTTGCTTCTTCAAGCCGATATCCATAATGCCGAACTGCTTCAACACCTTGGCTGACATGGCAGCTGCAATGTCTCCTTACCGACCCACTCCGTCACCTGGGCTGGATCGGGGACTTTGCTATTTCTTCATCAACATACTCCGGTGACTTCGGCGTCACCAGCCGACCAGCTTCGTCACATTAGCTAGACTGGGGGCTTTGCCTCAACGAGCCCACCTTTGCCAGCATCGCCATGCCGTCGCTTTATCGCCCATCAGGCAATGGGTGTGCGGATCGAGTCCTAATTTTGGGAGCAACCTTTCTTCAGATTGCTACAACAAATAAACCATGTGCTATTTATCCTAGTAATTTTTTCTTGTTTCGGTTTATTTTTCAAAGGAATTATTACTCTAGTTTGTTCCATCATCTGTACGCAGGTCTATCAAATGGTGGCCGCATTAACGACGG
Organism: Triticum aestivum; assembly: GCF_018294505.1. Lineage (NCBI taxonomy): Eukaryota > Viridiplantae > Streptophyta > Magnoliopsida > Poales > Poaceae > Triticum > Triticum aestivum. The sequence goes on along the minus strand of NC_057799.1, from coordinate 378,078,149 downwards.
TCACATGGTGGTTCGGTAATGGACTTCGACTACGTCACGTGGTCTCTTCGGCAAGCCAACGTCGTCGTCCCAATCGGCGTAAATTAGCTCGCGTGATCACCTTGTTGGTCGTGTTGCCATACCGACGTGTTTGGTTGCCTCAGGGACTTCGGCATCGTTGAGAGAGCCCTACCTCATTGAGTGTTCGGCACACAGGCCATATGTCTTTTATTACTCACTTTGCATAAATTATTAATTATGCAACATTTTTAAATTTATTATTATTCCTATTATCTCCGGCTTGCACTATTTTTTGTGCACAGATAAAGGATCCGGATCGGGCAGCGTTGTCACCTCTGCGTACCGACGTACCACGTCACCTCGGCTGGACCGAGGGCTTCGTTATCACTACATTAACCCACGACGGGGACTTCGGCGTCACACTGCGGGCCTGCATTGGTCGTGCTATGTCGCCACTTCGGAGTGCCGAGCTCTTCGCTCCGCCACCTCGATCGGGACCGGCTTGGGGAATGGAACCTTGTCCCACATCAAGCTCGGACCGCGTCATCAATGCCGAACACATTAACCAGCTAAGTCACTTTCATGCTCAAAAACTTTCAGTTTTAAATTTTGTTCGGTTCGACCAAGCATTATACTTTTTTGGCAAAAATTTGTTTATGAAAAATTTCCTTGTCAAAACTTTGTTTATGATGCACAAATTCAAATACCCCGTCTACTTGGGGGCTTCCTTTATGAAGCTTTTCCTTTTGCATATGATTATACTTGTATGGCTTCATTCCTTGTTCGTGTATTACGCCACAATATGCACCATGTTGACTTAAGTGTTCCGCAAGCTGGGTTTCCTTGCTCCTGTGTTTACCCCTACGTTCCCGATTGTTCGGCTAGGGAGTAAAGGGAGCACCTCTGCGATTGTCACGATCGGGTCATCCGAGCTCGGACCTCAGACTGGGTGAAGCCGAAAGCTAGCGCTCTTATTGTTTTCAATCATGGTCGGCACACAACGGAACTCATGAGTACAAAAAATCTATTGCACAAGTCTCATAGTAACAATGAGCAACCGAAGAAAGGTATCGGTGGAGGTACTATTTTCTTCGAAGATGCTTCTTACACTTCGTCAGTAATATAGCATAAGTCCCCTGAGCGCGCTTTGTCTGTTACAGCCTTATGGCCTGATTGCCTGGTTATCGGAAACACCGTCGATATTCTCGACAGGGGGAGTACATAACACTTTTCGGCCCTTGACCGAAGAGGGAGAAGCCGACGGTCGGTTAAGACGCGTTTAAAGTTCGGGTGAACACAGATATGATATAAGTACTTCGGTACATACAATCATTATACATAAAACTCTTTTACCCAAGTCACTTGGGGGCTCTTAAATTTATACGAGCCATTTTATAAGTGTTCTTCTTCTTAGTCGTTGCAAAGCCTTTTTTATCACTCCTTTTTTCGACGCGAGTGTGTGGTCAATAGCCGAGGAGCCTAATTTCTTCCTCAAAGCCGCTAGAGTTTAGTTTGCTAAACTGGCCTAACGAGAAGTACTCCGCCTTCGGGATAGGAGGTTGAAGCCGTAGGCTGACCCGCTTGAAGTCTTGAGATAGGATGTGTCATGTTAAAGCACCACAGAAGCACCTTTTTTTAAGACCAATTTTCGATTTGGCACCGAACACTTGATCTAGTTCAGACGTTCAGTTTTTACTGAAGTTTTTTTGGTTTTCCAAGCCTATGGCACTTTTAAACTATTTGTGTGTTTCCAACATAAGTCTCGCAGTGCAACACCGAACACCTTTAGCGGTTCAGCAAAGTCATTCTCGGATATTGCTATATATGCATCGGTTTCGAATTGTGTCTTCGGTCAATAGTTGGGTTGCCCGGCTCCTGTGCTTGCCTCCTACGTTCCGCTTTGTTCGGCTAGGTGTGCAAAGGGAGAACCACTGCGATTGTGCTTCTAGCTAGCATGGTTAAAGCACCTCAATGGAGAAAGCCGAAAATTGACTGTCACAATAAGCGCAAACTGGTCAGCGATCTGATGACTGTGTTAAAACTATAAGATCGATAGAGGTCACCCCGTGTTAAATGACGGGCCGTTCATAACATTGGCCGAAGTGTTTACGGCTTGACCTCGACTGTCGTCGAACACTAACCGGGGGCTAGTAACCGGCCTCCCAACTTTAAGCTCCTATGACTAAGTGAAAGTTATAAAGCCCGCATATCTGATTGCCTCGTTTCCCCTAACACAACCGCCTTCGGGTACCGAGACGTCGGCTACGAGTTGTTTGGTTATTGCGGAAACACCCTGCGTAGCATCTATGAGGGGGTGGAAGCCGACGATGGGCCACTTTCAACTGATAAACAGTCGCAATGGAGTCAAAATAAACATATCATCGGCATTTGTATTTAAGGGCCGCCTTCCGTAATCATCGTTATGAAGCCATACATATGCATCAATTTGACTTAATATTTTGGCCAAGCTGGGTTGCCTGGCTCCTGTGCTTACCCCTACGTTCCCGGTTGTTCGGCTAGGTGGTAAAGGGAGCACCTCTGTGATTGTTACTACCGGGTCATCTGAGTAAGTACCTCAGACTGGGTGAAGCCGAAAGCTAGCAATCTTAAAGGATCACATTGGTCGGCAACGACGGAAGTGAAAATTTTGGTTCATTAATACCATAGAGTTCGGGAAATTTCCCCGAACTAAATCCTCAATATTTTCCTCCCACATTGATCGGAGGTGAGGTTTCATGGTCATGATAAGCATGACGACCCAAGGAAAGGAACCGATAGCGGGACTATTTTCTTTGGAAGATGTTTCTTACATTAAACAGTAATATAACATATCTCTCTGTGTACCTTTGTTTATAAAACCGTATGACCGGATTGCCTTGTTTGCCGTAAAACTTTGCCCTTGTAAAGGCTTTATAAAGTAGGACAAACAATCCCCAGCTACTGGCCGAGGAGGTTGAAGCCGATGGTCGGTCAACAAAGTTTTGTACAATGCAGATTTGAGCATTAATGATGAAAAGTACTTGGATACATAGAATCATTACACATAAAAATTGCGAGTAAAATCCATTTACTGCAATCCATCTTTTGAACCCCTTGGGACCTACCTTGGCGAGCTCGGATTTCGACCAGCTCTAAACTCTTTTATGAGATCTTTATTCTCTTTCCAAGAAGTTTGTGTTAAACACGACAAAATTTTCTGTCAAACGGATATCGATCCTTAATTCGGCCACCCGTGCCCACATTAAGGCTCGGGGGCTACTGGGCTTTCCGCTCATTATTTACAAATATTAAAGGGGCACATCGATCCCCTGATCTGGTGTTGCTGCCCGACCAGTGTCTCGGGGGCTACTGCATTGGCAATCCAATGCAGAAAATTTAAGTGCAATATAGTTTTCGAGGAGATTATGATCCTCAGGTTGGTCGGCCGCACCCAACCTGAGTCTCGAGGACTTTGCACACCGCTTTTTGTGTCCCGAAGTATTCTGCCAAGCTAGGAGTTGATCCTCAGGACAATTTTGCGAATCAACCTGAGTCTCGGGGGCTACTGGGATCAGCGGTCTTATGTCATCCTTCAGGTGCATCTCGGGTTTTAGACCGATACACACCTTGAGGGCTACTGGCTATATATCTCGTTAGTAAGTAAATTGCATCAATCGGAAATAAAATCCGCAAATAATCATCCCATGACCGAGGTGCTGAGCCACCTCGGAAGCAGTTCGGCATATAGCTCGGATGCAAGTGACTGGCTCCTTAGAGGGCATTTCCGGCATTAAGCTCGGCTAACACTTTTTTGAACCAAGGTGATCTATGACACCTCGGACCTAGTCCGGCGTTGGAGCTTGGACATAGTCTGGCGTTGGAGCTCGACTATAACAATACTCTTCGGATATAGTCCGGCGTTGGAGCTCAGATACATTCTGGCGTTGGAGCTCGGAAGCGGTCCGGCGTTGGTGCTTGGCTGCAACAGATACCTCGAATGCAGTACGGCATTGGAGCTCGGATGCAAGAGGACACCGCCACACCGGAACAACTTCAAACCCGAGGTGTGGTGTAAAAATAACAAGGCATTGATAAAAGCCGATAACTTAAAGGGGCTCCTCGGATACCCGACATGTAAACTCTTCGGATTCACTTTGGCGATCCTCAAGATCGAAGATGGAAAGATTTGTTAAACCAGTTTTCAAGACCGACGACCCAAGATGAAGAACAGTTCGGAAGAATCGAGGAGCATCCCCAACTTGAAGACCAGTTCAGGGGGCTACTGACGGTGTCCTGGACTAGGGGGTACTTACCACGTCGTCTCCCGATCAGTTAGATTGGGCCGAGGACCCCCATGGCCGTATACTCATGGGCCAGTTCGGACGGCCTCTGCCGCATACAAGGAAGACTGCACAAGACTTGGCGCCCAAGGCGACGACTCTCCTAAACCCTAGGCCTCCGGTGTGTTATATAAACCGAGGCCAGGCTAGTCAATAGACGATCTCATATTCATTACTACAATCTCGTAGTAGATACATATACTCTGTACTACACCCATATGAATACAATCAAAAGCAGCATGTAGGGTATTATCTCATCAAGAGAGCCCGAAGCTGGGTAAAACCCCGTGTCCATGTTACCATCGCTCCAAGACGCCTAGCCTAGGACCCCTACTACGAGATACGCCAGATATTGAACCAACAGTGCTCCCGCCTCCGGTTGTCGCGACGATCCTCATCGGTGATAAGTCGTGGCAGAGGCGCGAGCTCCTGCGCCTGCTCTCGCGTCGGCACGTTGGGGAAGTTCAATGTTCTATGAGGCCACCGGAGGCTCCACGCCGCCGCGTTGTACGCGCAGGCGGCCTCGTTGGCGGTGTCGAAATTGCCGAGGCCGAGGTGCTGCTACCTCTTGAGCATGCATTGGTTTTCCCTTGAAGAGGAAAGGGTGATGCAGCAAAGTAGCGTAAGTATTTCCCTCAGTTTTTGAGAACCAAGGTATCAATCCAGTAGGAGGGCACACGCAAGTCCCTCGTACCTACACAAACAAATAAGAACCTTGCAACCAACGCGATAAAGGGGTTGTCAATCCCTTCACGGCCACTTGCAAAAGTGAGATCTGATAGAGATGATAAGATAATATTTTTGGTATTTTTATGGTAAAGACTAAAAGTAAAGATTGCAAAGTAAAAATAGATTGGAAACTTATATGATGGAAGATAGACCCAGGGGCCATAGGTTTCACTAGTGGCTTCTCTCAAGATAGCATAAGTATTACAGTGGGTGAACAAATTACTGTCAAGCAATTGATAGAAAAGTGCATAATTATGATAATATCTAGGCATGATCATGTATATAGGCATCACGTCCGCAACAAGTAGACCGACTCCTGCCTGCATCTACTACTATTACTCCACACATCGACCGCTATCCAGCATGCATCTAGAGTATTAAGTTCATAAAAACAGAGTAACGCATTAGGCAAGATGACATGATGTAGAGGGATAAACTCAAGCAATATGATATAAACCCCATCTTTTTATCCTCGATGGCAACAATACAATATGTGTCGTTTCCCCTTCTGTCACTGATCGAGCAACGCAAGATTGAACCCAAAGCTAAGCACTTCTCCCATTGCAAGAAAGATCAATCTAGTAGGCCAAACCAAACTGATAATTCGAAGAGACTTGCAAAGATAACAAATCATACATAAAAGAATTCAGAGGAGATTCAAATATTGTTCATAGATAATCTTGATCATAAACCCACAATTCATCGGATCTCGACAAACACACCGCAAAAAGAGTTACATCAAATAGATCTCCAAGAAGATCGAGGAGAACTTTGTATTGAGATCCAAAGAGAGAGAAGAAGCCATCTAGCTAATAACTATGGACCCGAAGGTATGTGGTAAACTACTCACACATCATCGGAGAGGCTATGGTGTTGATGTAGAAGCCCTCCATGATCGATTGCCCCCTCCGGCGAAGTACCGGAAAAGGCCCCAAGATGGGATCTCATGGGTACAGAAGGTTGCGGCGGTGGAAATAGGGTTTCGTGGTGCTCCTGGTTGGTTTCGGGGTATATGGGTATATATAGGAGGAAGAAGTAGGTCAGTGGAGCTGCGAGGGGCCCACGAGGGTGGGGGCGCGCCCAGGGGGGCAGGCGCGCCTCCCTGCCTCGTGGCCTCCTTTTTTGTTTCTTGACGTCCACTCCAAGTCCTCTGGATCACGTTTGTTCCAAAAATCACTCTCCCGAAGGTTTCATTCCGTTTGGACTCCGTTTGATATTCCTTTTCTGCGAAACACTGAAATAGGCAAAAAACAACAATTTGCACTGGGCCTTGGGTTAGTAGGTTAGTCCTAAAAATAATATAAAAGTGTATAATAAAGCCCATTAAACATCTAAAACAGATAATATAATAGCATGGAACAATCAAAAATTATAGATACGTTGGAGACGTATCAAGCATCCCCAAGCTTAATTCCTGCTCGTCCTCGAGTAGGTAAATGATAAAAACAGAATTTTTGATGTGGAATGCTTCCTAGCATATCTTCAATGTAATTTTCTTTATTGTGGCATGAATGTTCAGATCCGAAAGATTCAAGACAAAAGTTTAATATTGACATCAAAATAATAATACTTCAAGCATACTAACTAAGCAATCATGTCTTCTCAAAATAACATGGCCAAAGAAAGTTCATCCCGACAAAATCATATAGTTTGGTCATGCTCCATTTTCGTCACACAAGAATGCTCTCATCATGCACAACCCCGATGACAAGCCAAGCAATTGTTTCATACTTTAGTAATCTCAAACTTTTTCAACTTTCACGCAATACATGAGCGTGAGCCATGGATATAGCACTATGGGTGGAATAGAATATAATGACGGGGGTTATGTGGAGAAGACAAAAAAGGAGAAAATCTCACATTGACGCGGCTAATCAACGGGCTAGGGAGATGCCCATCAATTGATGTCAATGCAAGGAGTAGGGATTGCCATGCAACGGATGCACTAGAGCTATAAATGTATGAAAGCTCAACAAAAGAAACTAAGTGGGTGTGCATCCAACTTGCTTGCTCGCGAAGACCTAGGGCATCTGAGGAAGCCCATTGTTGGAATATACAATTCAAGTTCTATAATGAAAAATTCCCACTAGTATATGAAAGTGACAAAACAAGAGACTCTCTATCATAAAGATCATGGTGCTACTTTGAAGCACAAGTGTGGAAAAAGGATAGTAGCATTGTCCCTTTTTATTTCTCTTTTTTCTTCTTTTTTGGGCCTTTTTTGGCCTTTCTCTTTTTTTATTTGGGACAATGCTCTATTAATGATGATCATCACACTTCTATTTATTTACAACTCAATGATTACAACTCGATACTAGAACAAAATATGACTCTATATGAATGCCTCAGGCGGTGTACCGGGATGGCAATGAATCAAGAGTGACATGTATGAAATAATATGCATGGTGGCTTTGCCACAAATACGATGTCAACTACATGATCATGCAAGGCAATATGACAATGATGAAGCGCGTCATAATAAACGGAACGGTGGAAAGTTGCATGGCAATATATCTCGGAATGGCTATGGAAATGCCATAATAGGTAGGTATGGTGGCTGTTTTGAGGAAGATATAAGGAGGTTTATGTGTGATAGAGCGTATCGTATCACGGGGTTTGGATGCACCAGCGAAGTTTGCACCAACGCTCAAGGTGAGAAAGGGCAATGCATGGTACCGAAGAGGCTAGCAATGATGGAAGGTTGAGAGTGCGTATAATCCATGGAGTCAACATTAGTCATAAAGAACTCACATACTTATTGCAAAAATCTACAAGTCATCAAAAACCAAGCACTATGCGCATGCTCTTAGGGGGATAGATTGGTAGGAAAAGACCATCGCTCGTCCCCGACCGCCACTCATAAGGATGACAATCAAAGAACACCTCATGTTTCAAATTTGTTACACAACATTTACCATACGTGCATGCTACGGGACTTGCAAACTTCAACACAAGTATTTCTCAAATTCACAACTGATCAACTAGCACAACTTTAATATCACTATCTCCATATCTCAAAACAATCATCAAGTATCAAACTTCTCTTAGTATTCAACGCACTTATATGAAAGTTTTTATTATATCCATCTTGGATGCCTATCATATTAGGACTAATTTTATAGCCAAAGCAAATTAACATGATGTTCTAAAGGACTCTCAAAATAATATAAGTGAAGCATGAGAGATCAATAATTTCTATAAAATAAAACCACCACCGTTCTCTAAAAGATATAAGTGAAGCACTAGAGCAAAATTATTTAGCTCAAAAGATATAAGTGAAGCACATAGAGTATTCTAATAAATTCCGATTAATGTGTATCTCTCCCAAAAGGTGTGTACAGCAAGGATTATTGTGGTTAAATAAAAATCAAAGAATCAAATCATACAAGACGCTCCAAGCAAAACACATATCATGTGGTGAATAAAAATATAGCTCCAAGTAAAGTTACCGATGGACGAAGACAAAAGAGGGGATGCCTTCCGGGGCATCCCCAAGCTTAGGCTTTTTGGTTGTCCTTGGATTTTACCTTGGGGTGCCTTGGGCATCCCCAAGCTTAGGCTCTTGCCACTCCTTGTTCTATAATCCATCAAATCTTTACCCAAAAACTTGAAAACTTCACAACACAAAACTCAACAGAAAATCTCATGAGCTCCGTTAGCAAAATAAAACAAACTACCACTTTAAGGTAATGTAATGAACTCATTCTTTATTTATATTGGTGTTAAACCTACTGTATTCCAACTTCTATATGGTTCATAACCTCCGATACTAGCCATAGATTCATCAAAATAAGCAAACAACACACAAAAAACAGAATCTGTCAAAAACAGAACAGTCTGTAGTAATCTGTATCTAACGCATACTTCTGTAACTCAGAAAAATCTACCAAAATAGAACGACCTAGATAATTTGTTTATTGATCTACTGCAATTGGAATCAGTATTTTATCACGTTATTGTGATTTTTAACAATTGTTTTCGTGAGCAGAAAGTTTCTGACTTTTTCAGCAAGATCAAATAACTATCATCCAAGAAGATCCTATAGGTTATACTTGGCACAAACACTAATTAAAACATGAAAACACATCTAACCATAGGCTAGATGAAAGATTTATTACTAAACAGAACCAAAAAGCAAGAAACAAAAATAAAATTGGGTTGCCTCCCAACAAGCGCTATCGTTTAACGCCCCTAGCTAGGCATTGATAATTTTAATGATGCTCACAGCAAAGACAATAATTAAAGCACAAAGAGAGCATCATAGAACACGTGATAAACACATCTAAGTCTAACATACTTCCTATGCATAGGCATTTTATAGACAAACAAATTATCATAGCAAGCAAAAACTAGCATATGCAAGGAAGAGGAAAGAAACAATAGCAATCTCAACATAACGAGAGGTAATTTAGTAACATGAAAATTTCTACAATCATATTTTCCTCTCTCAAAATAATTACATGTGTGATAATAAGCAAATTCAACAAAACAACTATCACAAAACATATTCTCAACACGATCCACATGCATGCGAAGTTGACACTCTTCCAAAATAGTGGGATTATCACTAACTAAAGTCATGACCTCTCCAAACCCACTTTTATCAAAAGCATCATAAGATTGAACATTCTCCAAATATGTGGGATCTAAATTTGACACTCTTCCAAACCCACTTTCAATAATATTGCAAACACTATTATCAATCTCATATTCATCATGGGGCTTAAATAAATTTTCAAGATCATAAGAAGAATCACCCCAATCACGATCATTGCATCAAGTAGTACACATAGCAAAACTAGCATCCCCAAGCTTAGGGTTTTGCATATTATTAGCACAATTTACATCAAGAGAATTTATTGTAAAATCATTGGAATCATGCTCTTTATCGAAGGAACTATCAAGTATGGGTGCAATAGCAACGATCTCATGTTTAACATAAGGAACTATAGCAAATTCGTCTTCATAAATATTGGCATCATGGCCACAAGAATAGCAAGCATCATGTTCATCAAGGGATATTTCAATCAAATCATCGGAATCATAATTATCTATAGATTCATGCGTATCATTATTTTCTTCAGAAGCAACGGTCATTCTTTCAATAAATTCTTTGACATAGACATTATGAGCATAGTTTTCATAGCAATATTTAAGTATGTCAAAAATTTCAGATTCGTAGAGAGTAATATCATACTTTTCAATCAAAGAAGCAACTTCATAAGCACCCTTAAAAGCAACAAATTCTTCAGTTTGTTCGATATCGTAGTAACTATAAAAACCCTTTGCATAAGAAGATAAGATTTCATTATCATTAAACTCACATAGGTAGGGGAGGTGTTTTTTAGGGTTCTTAGAGCAACAAGTAAAATCATAAATTTCACAAAGATTCCAAGCATAACACAACAATCTGTTTATTTGATCCCATAAGAGTCTTCCTTTTTCAGACAATGGTGACGCACAAAATGAGCATGCTCATCTAAAGATTTCCCATCAACTAGGCTAGTTGGGGTTTCAGCACAAGCGCATAAGGATCGAAGATGATCCAAATAGAACACTTTAAGTGGATACATATCAATAGATTTTTAGCAAGCGAAGATGCAAGCATATAAAAGGCACATGGTAACACAAGCAAACAATAGATCTGGCGAGAAAAAGGCAAACGAAAAAGAAGGTGAATAAAACGGCAAGGGTGAAGTGGGGGAGAGGAAAACGAGAGGCAAATGGCAAATAATCTAATCCGAGGGATAAGAGTTTGTGATGGGTACTTGGTATGTCTTGACTTGTGCGTAGACTCCCCGGCAACGGCGCCAGAAATCCTTCTTGCTACCTCTTGAGCATGCGTTGGTTTTCCCTTGAAGAGGAAAGGGTGATGCAGCAAAGTAGCGTAAGTATTTCCCTCAGTTTTTGAGAACCAACGTATCAATCCAGTAGGAGGCCACACGCAAGTCACTCGTACCTACACAAACAAATAAGAACCTTGCAACCAACGCGATAAAGGGGTTGTCAATCCCTTCACGACCACTTGCAAAAGTGAGATCTGATAGAGATGATAAGATAATATTTTTGGTATTTTTATGGTAAAGATTGCAAAGTAAAAATAGATTGGAAACTTATATGATGGAAGATAGACCCAGGGGCCATAGGTTTCACTAGTGGCCTCTCTCAAGATAGCATAAGTATTACGGTGGGTGAACAAATTACTGTCGAGCAATTGATAGAAAAGTGCATAATTATGAGAATATCTAGGCATGATCATGTATATAGGCATCACGTCCGCAACAAGTAGACCGACTCCTGCCTGCATCTACTACTATTACTCCACACATCGACTGCTATCCAGCATGCATCTAGAGTATTAAGTTCATAAGAACAGAGTAACGCATTAGGCAAGATGACATGATGTAGAACGATGGTCGCGGCGGCCTCTGTGCATCATGGTCGACAACGGGAGTCAGTTCATTGTCCACGACGGTGGTGCTTCTGTGCTTGGCGTCGGCTTCCGGGAAGCAGATCCGAGACCGTGGAAGATGGTGCCAGGGAAGCGGCTCCGTGTACGACGACGACGATGGACCGGCTCCAGTGCGGCGTACGAGGTCGTCGATGAGGCAGATGCGCTGCGGTGGATGAGTGCGCGGATGGAGAAGGGGAGGAGCACGAAGGCTGCGGTGCCGTGGAGAAGTCTATTTTGGTGTGGGGATAGAAAATGGGGAGTATTCAGGTGTACTACTCTGGGTGTCGGGGTGGGGTTGGCTGGGTAGGGTGAACCTGAAGTTGCGAAAACAGGCCCCTACCAAGCGTAATCCGTAGACCTGTTCTGAAGGTTATGATGGTAACTTCGCACTGCTCGAATCAGGGTCGTGGGAGATTTTCCCGCCGACCTCAAAATTTTGTGACACTGAACTCCCCGTGTGGCATGTTGGGTGATTGGGCTAAGCAACTAGCGAGTAGTACTAGTAACTACTAGTGCTCCCTCCGATTTTATTAACTCTACATATTAGGTTTGACCAAAGTCAAGCTTCCTAAAGTTTGACCAAGTTTATAGAAAAACATAAACATTTACCATAACAAATATGTATGATGTGAAAGTACATTCAATAATGAATCTAATGGTATTTATTTGTTATTGTATATGTTAATATTTTTTGTTATAAACTTTCTGAGAGTATACAAAACTTGACTTTGACCAATGCTAATACGCGGACTTAAATAAAAACGGAGGGAGTACACATTTGTTTTCTTAGTTTGTAGTGAATTAATCATTTGTTGTAATTGTGAAATAAATATATTAGGCTGCTAACTTTGAATGTAATGGTATACAATTCAATAGTTACAATCATTGTTGAATTCCAAGATGTATACAAGGTCTATAGTACTTCACAATATGCTCAAACTCACATAATCCCAATCAAATGAGAATCTAAATGCATTTCATAGTTATTACTTTGTAGGATGCAACAAAACCAACCATAACTCTACATCATCCGTTATAAAAGCCACATTTTGAACACATCCAATGTGTGAATGAAACGTGTAGAGAGAGCTTGCGAAGATGGAGCAGATAGGGCGGTAAAGATTGTGTGTATGTGGACAAGACAGTAGGAGACAAACCTAACGAGAGAGAGAGAGAGAGAGAGAGAGAAAGAAAGAAGTTAGGTCTGTGAATAGATGGAGACAGGTAATATGCGTGAGATGTGTGTGCATCCGGATTCTGTAGACGTGGAAGGAGAAGAGACAACAGGTTTGATGAGAGAACTGGAAAAACATGGACGAGAGGGGAAGGATCTCGTGGGTTGAGGGATTGATAATTTTGTGCGGAAGAGAGAGGGATTGGTAATTTTGTGCGGGAGAGAGAGGGGGGAGGAGTCAGTCAGCCGTCGTCACATCATCCTGCTTCACATGGCCCCGCATTCTCTAGTGCAGTGTGGTTGCCGTCTTCGATCTCCTCGATGCCCTCTTTGAAGGTTGAGGTGTTGTGCATGCTGGGGTGCAGAGAAGCACAAGCGAGAGTGCTCTCCATATAGCCTTGGATGGGGATGAATTGTGTGCTCGGGGGAGGCGGAGTGTGTGTGCGGTGTGTGTGTGTGTGTCAGGTATTGAGAGAAATCAAACATGTGGAGAGAAATGTGTGTGTATGTGACGGAAAGCTACATGCTAAATAGGGTTTTCACGAAGAGATTGTGCGTGCGAGATAGAGAGCGATGTGCGGGCCTTGAGGTGGGAAGGGGCCGAGTGAGGGTGTCAAAATGTGTGCGTTGATGCATGTGTTACATGTGATCGTGCGAGGGACGGACGAATCGAGAGAGATGGTTGTTCTGTTACGGATGCTCCTCTCTCTCACACACACACAAGTACAAATATAAGACCGTTCTCTCATGTATACACAACGTATCGGCGTCTGTCTATGTCTCACTCATGCATGATCATTTGCACATTCACACCTCTCTATGTCTCTATCACACGCACGCCGTCTCCTCATTGCCCTTCCGCCACAACATACTTATGGACACATACACACGTTCTCTCTCAGTCACACACACAAAATCAGTACTAAAGAAACTAGGGCGCACCTAAAACGTCCAAATCCAAATAAACACAAACTGGAGCTAAATTCAAATATATGGAAATATTGTAGCGTCAAGAACTTTTCCAGGAAAAAAAGTTGAGTAATATTCGGAGATTGTTTTCACACACACACAAAAAGGTTCGGTGGGTGTCCTTCGAGCGCGACACGGTGACGCACCGTTCGATCGACCACGCGGCCGCGGTTCACGCGCTTGCACAGGATTCCGTATCATGGTTGTGGTAACTAATATAAGCGCTGCCTCAGTCTAATGTTTACGTGTACTGGTACGATTTTCTTTTAAGTTTGACCAACCCTATATAAAACTAAACTAAGCTCCCATACGCGCACTCATCAATATGCCGTTGCCGTTGCGCATGCCGGCGCCCGCCTGCTCCGGCCAACCATTTCTCGCCCATCACCGCCGTGTCGCCGCCATCCCTGTACCATGAAGCCGAAGGCTCGCCCGCTCACATCGTCTGCAGTCCCTCCTCGCGATGCCGCCGCGCTGCCAAGCACGCGAGCAGCCGGTGGAGCCGCGTCTATGCACGCAGCATATGAAGAGGAGGACGAGCGCGTGCTCCAGCACGCCGGCGAGGAGGAACTAGCGTGTCATTGTCGTCTCCACCCGCGCGGAGGAGGCGCGCATGGTGGCTGTCGCGGCGGAAACCGGGTGCGGACGCGGAATCTACCTTCGAGACCTTGAATGCCACATGGATCCTGCAACCTGAAGGAGCAATTTGGGTCAGTCGACTGTTGTGAGCCGTTGGATGCAACATGGATGGCGAGAAGGGCTTCTTCAACCTCCGAAATTGATGCACTGTTCATCTTCTCAGCCCGCCACACGCCTAACCGCCTGCCGCCGCCCCCCTGAACCGCCTGCCACTGCCACGCTCCCCCACCCCCGCCATCCGTTTAACCCCGGGCACGATCCATTTTTTCCAGCGAACTGCATTCCACACCCAACACTCATAAGATAGATCATGGGCACCCTGCCACCCTAATATAGATACTGGGGTAGCTTCTCTGCCGTCTTCTTGCTTCGCTCCGTCGAACTTCTTTCACAAATCGACTGGCCCAAATTATACTACTAGTACGAACATATTAAGTACAGTAGGAACACGATGATACGAGCAGTAGTACCAACTGCAAGAAGAACAGTAGTAAGACATAGTACTAGTACTACTGTACGTACTAAAGAGTTCAAATAACGAGAAAGAACATAAACATAGTTCTGCTGGGGGCTCAGCACAACACACCCCTGAAATAAAACTAAGCAACTAGTCTGTTTGACACTGTAGTATAACCAGCATGAGCAACGACACTGCCACCTTACTCGGAGTCCGAGTCCACGTCCTCGACTCTGTCCTCGTCCCTCTTCCTCTTCGCCGCTGCTTCTTTGCTTGAACTGGACACTGGGCTCTGCTTCTTCATCCAACCCTTGTAGATATTTAAACAAAGGTAGGCATCCATTGCTGTGTACAAGATGTGATCTTCATCTATTGTCTTTGACTCCCATGCATGATGAAACTCGTGGTGAGGTTTCTTCGGTTTAGCATACGAAGGATCAATCATGGCTGCTGCCAGGGTCAGCATTGAAGGCTGAGAGGAGGACACCAGGCTTGCCTTCTGGAGATCAAAGGGCTGGCCTACAACGAGGCCTATCCGACCCAGGACATCCCTGTCGTTCCTAAAGTCTATAGTAACGAATTTCACTCTTTCGTCCTTGAGGAAGTTCTTAAAATCCTGGCACTCAACGTCGGCATGGCATATGTGGTAGACCAAGCACACGTTATGTACGCAAACCTGGATCACGGCGGGCTTCTTCTCTGCCTCCTTTAGAATCTTCTCGCTTTCCAGGACTGTGGTGTACTCAACATCTAGCCCAGCGACCCACTCATCCTTTGAGTTTTCGAACATGCTTCTGAAGCGAGCAAGGCATCCTTTCACCATCACAGATCCACGGGTGTAGATGACGATGAACTCATCACCGGTGATGGTTCCAACCTGGTACTCAGCGGCGACCATGGAGATTTGGGAGGCCATGGATTTTGGAGGAGGGTTAGGAAAAGTTACACTGGTGTAATGTGAAAGGACGGGACGACTGGGAGTGAACTATTGTAAGGTAGAAGACGGGGACGAGTAGGGCGTGCGAACGGCATGGGGTTGTTGGCTTGCCCGGTGGATAAACGGCTCCAAGCCCCCAAAGAGTTCTCGAGTACTATGCGGGACCCACTAGATGTCATGTCTACTAGACTAATATCGTAGGCCTAACGGTATAGCTTCTGCCTGTTCACACGCCATGCCGGCGCGTGGATGTAACTTCACTTAATTCCCTCAACCGTCGCGCCTCCCACGACCTTCACCTCCCTCGCGCGGCCGCTCCCTTTGAGACTTCGACCGGCTATAAATGAGCAATTTTTTTCCTACTCCGCATGCATGATACTCCCTCTGGTCCTTCTTACTTCCATCAACCGTTTGCAAAGTTTTTGACCAAATTTATACTAAAAATATCAATATCTACAATACTGATTATAATGAGTATAAAAACTACGTTTTACAATGAGTATAAAAATATTGATTTGACATTGTGAATGTTGATGTACATTTTTCTATAAGTTTGGTCAAAGTAGAGGTACATTGACTTCAGACAAAGCTTAAATGCACAATGCAGACTAGTTCCTCCGTCCAGGTGCGTGCCATGTCCTATCTAGTCATCACAACAAGGTTAACTATTAGAGTACCACTACCTCCCTTCTGGTTTAAAGGGCTCGATTCAAAAATTTCATCTACTCTTACCAAGATAGAGGCGATGGAATAGTTTTTGTAGTGGTTTCTAGAGTCCGGACTCCATCTTTAGGAACCTTCGCCGCCGCCGGCAAGAATGCAAGGAGATGAACCACAAAGGAAATGAGGCTGGAATGAGTAGTTCCGTATTTTATATAGTGGCAGAGGTGGGTAAATATCTGCTATACGGTACCTCCGGTGGCAAGGCCATGTCTCTATACACACAAATCTCAGCCGTTGGTTCCAAGTAGATCGAACGGCTCACATTGTCCAGAGGCAGACATACCATCACCACCAACTGAGATTTTTATAGGAGTCGTCATGCATGCATGTGGTGTAATTAATGCATCGGTTTACACAAATTTTTGAGAAAAACGAGAGTACTAATTAAGTACTTTTGCAAACTACGGAATTAATTCCACCATTCATCATCTACCTTGGTTGAAGAGATTTTCAAATTAAGCCCTATAAACCGGAAAGGAGGGAGTACCACATTACCACCATTATGGCCAGCCTTAATCATCGCATGCAATAATTTAGTGCACCTTGAAATCTGAACACCTGCTTGACTCTCCTTCTCCCTCCAGCAGTCCCACCACTCCACCCCGTGTGGAATAAATCTACATGCATGACTCTTCTCCCCCGCGCTCGTCCAATCCATTGTGACCAGTAATATTTCCACCCCTTCCCTCACCCGTAATTTACTCCAACAAATATGCCCACGTAGCTGCTTCAGTTACTTAACTGTAGGTGCATTGGGTCACTGACATGTGGGCCCAACAGGCATCTGGCCCACGTGTCAGTGACGCAACTGGACCTGCAGTTAAGTCAGTGAAGGTTAGTCCATATATTACGTAGGTGTGCCATTGCTCGCAATAAATATTGCGCCTCCCACGGCATTCGGAAGAACGCTCACGTTCATCGCTATCTCTTCCCCCTCCCTCTCACGTCGACCACCATAGCATCCCCCTCCCAAGCCCTAGGCACCCCTCGCTGCACCGCACGGACGGTCACGCGTCGCCATTCCGTTCCTCGCCGCCACTAGTCGAGGAGGACGCATCGTCGTTCCGTTCCTCGCCACCACTAGTTGAGGAGGACGCGTCGGCGTTCCGCTCCTCGTCGCGACGCGTCTAGGTGGACGCGTCGGCGTTCCCCATCTCGCCAGCACGCGCGTCGGAGGACGCGTCGGCTCCCTGCTACGAGGAGAAGGCCGCGCCGCCCACCGAGCCCCCTAGCCTTGAGGAGCTTTGGAAGAAATGGATGTCGCCTTGTAGGAGGCTTTGCCTCCGGCAGAGCGCGCCAAAATAGAGGCGGAGAAGAAGGCTGAGGAAGAGAAGCGCGCCACGGGGCAAGCTGCCTGGCAGGCCTATGTCGCGTCCGAGAGAGTCAGGCAATTGGCTCTTTGGCATAAGGCTCGTGCGAGGGCCGTGAGGGTGGTGGAGGACGCCCGTGCCAAAGCCCTGAGTGCAGTCGGGCCCAAGCGCCTCATCTATGCTTGGCGGTACGTGGACCGGGTGCATGCTTCCAGCGAGGAGGAGTACCTGTTGGCGCCGGATCACCACACCGGTGAGATCGCGCTCGCCCGCCGGCAAGCCGCCAATCAGCACCTCGCGAGTTGCGAGGCTAAGGAAGAGGCGTTTTGTCGGCGCGCTGGGAAACGGCCGCGCACCAGGGCACTCGTGGCGCGCCGCAAGCGCTCCTGCGAGCGTCGTGGCTTTTATTAGGAACATAATTTAGTTTCGTAAGGCGATCTCATTAGTTTTGGGACGCAAATGATAAATCCCAAACATTCGGGAATTATTAGCGTCCTTAATTAAGTATGTAAAAGGAAAAGTTTGGAAACCTTGTGTATCCGTATGCATTTTGTAAGTACGTGCATATGTCACATGCACTAACATTTTATCAGTTAAACTTTGGTCAAAATTTAGCACAAATTACAATGGTGATGAATAAACGAGGACGGAGGTACTAGTAGTAGTTTAGAAGTCCAAATAAATGAGTGAGGCGCCTTAATGTTACTCTCCACTGTGACTAGTCTTATGGGAAAAGCTGGGGAAGAGACGTCTTATTTTTTAAGCCGCCAAAAGAACTGGCCCTAGGAGTGGTAGCTAGGAATACTAGGAGTAGTAGCTAGGGATCTAGTGTGCGAGATGAACCGGAGAAAATAAATGCAGAGAGATGAAATGCAAAAAAGACGGAGGGATGTGATGGTTGCTTGTCCGTTTATTTTACCAGGCCACTTATTACTGGGAGTGGTTGGGTTTTGTGATATGACGGCTTTACTGCCGCGCCACGAGCGGGGTGAGACTCGCATGCAACGCCGCCCTCTACACTAGTACTACATCGGTCGTGGTTCATTAGTCCCCCATTGAATTTGACTGAAGATTTAACTGACAAAATGTTAGTGCATGTCAACAAAAACTATATCATTGGATTCGTATTTGAACATAGTTTTCAATGATATAATTTTAGGTGACATGCATCAGCATTTATCGTACTATATATAATGTAAGGTGCCCGTGTGTTGCACGGAACAGTGAAATGCATTGATCAAGAGTTGTTTATTTTGACAAAGGATGTGGGGGTCATCTCATGTGTAACGGGTATCGATAGGTTTCTTCGGATATTATTTCATCTCTAGAGCTCACAAACATCCGGGTGAAATAGATAAAAAAGTATCTTTTGCAAACAAAAGCGTTCAACTGTTCAACCTACATCCAAAACTTGTGAAGAAATAACACTTATTGTGCTTTGCAAGAAATGATCTTTAAGAATTAGTTTTTGAGTATCGATTGTTATATATGTTGGCTATAGATGACATGGCACTTTCTTATAGTCAACAGTTGGCTATATGATACGTCTCCAACGTATCTATAATTTTTGATTGCTCCATGCTATATTATCTACTGTTTTGGACATTATTGGGCTTTATTATTCACTTTTATATTATTTTTGGGACAAACCTATTAACCGGCCAGCCCAGAATTGTTGTTTTTTGCCTATTTCAGAGTTTCGCAGAAAAGGAATATCAAACGGAGTCCAAACGGAATGAAACCTTCGGGAACGTGATTTTTAGGAAGATTATGATCCAGGAGACTTGGACCCTACGTCAAGAAACAAAGGAGGAGGCCACGAGGTAGGGGGCGCCCACCCCCCCAGGGCGCGCCCTCCACCCTCGTGGGCCCCCTGTTGCTCCACCGACGTACTCCTTCCTCCTATATATACCTACGTACCCCCAAACGATCAGATACGGAGCCAAAAACCTAATTCCACCACCGCAACCTTCTGTACCCACGAGATCCCATCTTGGGGCCTGTTCCGGAGCTCCGCCGGAAGGGGAATCGATCATGGAGGGCTTCTACATCAACACCATAGCCTCTCCGATGAAGTGTGAGTAGTTTACCTCAGACCTTCGGGTCCATAGTTAGTAGCTAGATGGCTTCTTCTCTCTTTTTGGATCTCAATACAATGTTCTCCCCCTCTCTCGTGGAGATCTATTCGATGTAATCTTCTTTTTGCGATGTGTTTGTTGAGACCGATGAATTGTGGGTTTATGATCAAGATTATCTATGAACAATATTTGAATCTTCTCTGAATTCTTTTATGTATGATTGGTTATCTTTGCAAGTCTCTTCGAATTATCAGTTTGGTTTGGCCTACTAGATTGATATTTCTTGCAATGGGAGAAGTGCTTAGCTTTGGGTTCAATCTTGCGGTGTCCTTTCCTAGTGACAGTAGGGGCAGCAAGGCACGTATTGTATTGTTGCCATTGAGGATAACAAGATGGGGTTTTTATCATATTGCATGAATTTATCCCTCTACATCATGTCATCTTGCTTAAGGCGTTACTCTGTTTTCATGAACTTAATACTCTAGATGCATGCTGGATAGCGGTCGATGAGTGGAGTAATAGTAGTAGATGCAGGCAGGAGTCGGTCTACTTGTCTCCGACGTGATGCCTATATACATGATCATACCTAGATATTCTCATAACTATGCTCAATTATGTCAATTGCTCAAGAGTAATTCGTTCACCCACCGTAAAATACTTATGCTCTTGAGAGAAGCCACTAGTGAAACCTATGGCCCCGGGGTCTATTTTCCATCATATTAATCTCCCTACAACAAGTTATTTCTGGCGCCGTCTTTATTTTGCTTTCTTTACTTTGCATCTTTATCACAAAAATACCAAAAATATTATCCTATCATATCTATCAGATCTCACTCTCGTAAGTGACCGTGAAGGGATTGACAACCCCTTATCGCGTTGGTTGTGAGGATTTATTTGTTTTGTGTAGATGCGAGGGACTCGCGCGTAGCCTCCTACTGGATTGATACATTGGTTCTCAAAAACTGAGGGAAATACTTATGCTACTTTGCTGCATCACCCTTTCCTATTCAAGGGAAAACCAACGCAGTGCTCAAGAGGTAGCAAGAAGGATTTCTGGCGTTGTTGCCGGGGAGTCTACGCAAAAGTCAACATACCAAGTACCCATCACAAATCCCTTATCTCCCGCATTACATTATTTGCCATTTGCCTCTCGTTTTCTTCTCCCCCACTTCACCCTTGCCATTTTATTCTCCCTCTCTTTTCCGGTTGCCTCTATTCGTTCGCTTTTCCCTCGCCATGTCAGAACCAAAAAGAGTTGGGATTTCTCTCCCGAGTTTCAGCGCTTTAGACAATCCTGCTATCTTATCTAAACTCATAAATAAAAATACTATGGAAAAACCTGCCGGAATTATCAATGAAAACCTTAGCAATTTTGAAGAAGAAGATTCTGGAATATTTCGTTATTTACTTGATGAATCTTTGAAAGATGCTTGGGATAGGCTATTAAGGATCCGTGCTACCTATGTACCTTAATACCAAATTGAGGTTTATTTAAAAAGCTTTTATGTTGGGTTGCCCGCTTCGTTCAAACAAGTCTTGGATTCTATTTTTGAAGAGGGTTTTATTGAAGGGGACCCCATAGATACCTATGAAAATATGAAAACTATGTTTGGGCACCCCATTAACGAGAAAGTTGAAATCACATCTCTTTTGCTTTCTTACCAAAACGAATCTATCAAAGAGATAAAAGCTAGCCTAGATGCCAATTTCCGCAGCATACTTAATCTTTCTTCTACCATTAATGGCCATGTACTTTGTCAAAATAGAAAGATTAATTCCATAGATAGCAAGTTTGCTCTCTTTTTCCCTAAAACCAAATATGGCAGTACCTAGATCTATCCTTGCTTTTATGCCTAGCTAGGGGCGTTAAACGATAGCGCTTGTTGGGAGGCAACCCAATTTTATTTTTAGTTTTTTGCTTTTTGCTTCTGTTTAGGAATAAATATTTGATCTAGCCTCTGGTTATATGTGTTTTTATGTTTTAATTAGTGTTTGTGCCAAGTTAAACCTATAGGATCTTTTTGGATGATAGTTATTTGATCTTGCTGTAATTTCCAGAAACTTTCTGTTCACGAAAACAATTGTTAAAAATCACCAGAACGTGAAAAAATAGTGATTCCAATTGCTTCTGATCAATAAACAAATTGTCTAGGTCTTCCTATTTTGGCTGATTTTTTGGAGTTCCATAAGTTTGCGTTAGTTACAGATTACTACAGACTGTTCTGTTTTTGACAGATTCTGTTTTTCGTGTGTTGTTTGCTTATTTTGATGAATCTATGGCTAGTAAAATAGTTTATAAATCATAGATAAGTTGGAATACAGTAGGTTTAACACCAATATAAATAAATAATGAGTTCATTACAGTACCTTGAAGTGGTCTTTTGTTTTCTTTCGCTAACGGAGCTCACGAGATTTCTGTTGAGTTTTGTGTTGTGAAGTTTTCAAGTTTTGGGTGAAACATTTTGATGGATTATGGAACAAGGAGTGGCAAGAGCCTAAGCTTGGGGATGCCCATGGCACCCCCAAGATAATCTAAGTACACCATAAAGCCAAAGCTTGGGGATGCCCCGGAAGGCATCCCCTCTTTCGTCTACTTCCATCGGTAACTTTACTTGGAGCTATATTTTTATTCACCACATGATATGTGTTTTGCTTGGAGCGTCTTGTATGATTTGAGTCTTTGCTTTTTAGTTTACCACAATCATACTTGATGTACACACCTTTTGAGAGAGCCATACATGATTTGGAATTTATTAGAATACTCTATGTGCTTCGCTTATATCTTTTGAGTTATATAGTTTTGCTCTAGTACTTCACTTATATCTTTTAGAGCACGGTGGTGGATTTGTTTTATAGAAACTATTGATCTCTCATGCCTCACTTAGATTATTTTGAGAGTCTTAAATAGCATGGTAATTTGCTTAAATAATCCTAATATGCTTGGTATTCAAGATTTGTAAAACTTTCTTATGGGTGTGTTGAATACTATGAGAAGTTTGACGCTTGATAATTGTTTTGAGATATAAAGATGGTGATATTAGAGTCATGCTAGTTGAGTAGTTGTGAATTTTAGAAATACTTGTGTTAAAGTTCGTGATTCCTGTAGTATGCACGTATGGTGAACCGTTATGTGATGAAGTCAGAGCATAATTTATTTATTGATTGTCTTCCTTATGAGTGGCGGTCGGGGACGAGCGATGGTCTTTTCCTACCAATCTATCCCCCTAGGAGCATGCACGTAATACTTTGCTTTGATAACTTGTAGATTTTTGCAATAAGTATATGAGTTCTTTATGACTAATGTTGAGTCCATGGATTATACGCACTTTTCTTCCTCCCACCATTGCTAGCCTCTCTAATACCGCACACTTTTCGCCGGTATCATACACCCACCATATACCTTCCTCAAAACAGCCATCATACCTACCTATCATGGCATTTCCATAGCCATTCCGAGATATATTGCCATGCAACTTTCCACCGTTCCGTTCATTATGACATGCTCCATCATTGTCATATTGCTTAGCATGATCATGTAGTTGACATTGTATTTGTGGCAAAGCCACCGTTCATAATTCTTTCATACATGTCACGCTTGATTCATTGCATATCCCGGTACACCGCCGGAGGCATTCATATAGAGTCATATTTTGTTCTAAGTATCGAGTTGTAAGAAAATAAAAGTGTGATGATCTTCATTTTTAGAGCATTGTCCCAAGTGAGGAAAGGATGATGGAGACTATGATTCCCCCACAAGTCGGGATGAGACTCCGGACGAAAAAAAGAAAAGAGGCCATAAAAAAAGAGAAAAAGCCCAAAAAATGAGAGAAAAAGAGAGAAGGGACAATGTTACTATCCTTTTACCACACTTGTGCTTCAAAGTAGCACCATGATCTTCATTATAGAGAGTCTCTCATTTTGTCACTTTCATATACTAGTGGGAATTTTTCATTATAGAACTTGGCTTGTATATCCCAATGATGGGCTTCCTCAAAATGCCCTAGGTCTTCGTGAGCAAGCGAGTTGGATGCACACCCACTTAGTTTCTTTTGTTGAGCTTTCATATACTTATAGCTCTAGTGCATCCGTTGCATGGCAATCCCTACTCACTCACATTGATATCTATTGATGGGCATCTCCATAGCCCGTTGATATGCCTAGTTGATGTGAGACTATCTTCTCCCTTTTTGTCTTCTCCACAACCACCATTCTATTCCACATATAGTGCTATATCCATGGCTCACGCTCATGTATTGCGTGAAGATTGAAAAAGTTTGAGAATGTTAAAAGTATGAAACAATTGCTTGGCTTGTCATCGGGGTTGTGCATGATTTAAATTCTTTGTGTGGTGAAGATAGAGCATAGTCAGACTATATGATTTTGTAGGGATAACTTTCTTTTGGCCATGTTATTTCGAGAAGACATGATTGCTTTGTTAGTATGCTTGAAGTATTATTATTTTTATGTCAATACTAAACTTTTGTATTGAATCTTTTGGATCTGAATATTCATACCACAATTGAGAAGAATTACATTGAAATTATGCCAAGTAGCACTTCGCATCAAAAATTCTGTTTTTTATCATTTACCTACTCGAGGACGAGCAGGAATTAAGCTTGGGGATGCCTGATACGTCTCCCACGTATCTATATTTTTTGATTGCTCCATGTTATATTATCTACTGTTTTGGACATTATTGGGCGCTTTATTATTCACTTTTATATTATTTTTGGGACTAACCTATTAACCGGAGGACCAGCCCAGAATTGCTGTTTTTTGCCTATTTCAGAGTTTTGCAGAAAAGGAATATCAAACGGACTCCAAACGGAATGAAACCTTCGGGAACGTGATTTTTAGGAAGATTATGATCCAGGAGACTTGGACCATACGTCAAGAAACAAAGGAGGAGGCCATGAGGTAGGGGGCGCCCACCCCCCAGGGCACGCCCTCCACCCTCGTGGGCCCCCTGTTGCTCCACCGACGTACTCCTTCCTCCTATATATACCTACGTACCCCCAAACGATCAGATACGGAGCCAAAAACCTAATTCCACCGCCGCAACCTTCTGTACCCATGAGATCCCATCTTGGGGCCTATTCCGGAGCTCCGCCGGAAGGGGAATCGATCACGGAGGGCTTCTACATCAACACCATAGCCTCTCCGATGAAGTGTGAGTAGTTTACCTCAATCCTTCAGGTCCATAGTTAGTAGCTAGATGGCTTCTTCTCTCTTTTTGGATCTCAATACAATGTTCTCCCCCTCTCTCGTGGAGATCTATTCGATGTAATCTTCTTTTTGCGATGTGTTTGTTGAGACCGATGAATTGTGGGTTTATGATCAAGATTATCTATGAACAATATTTGAATCTTCTCTGAATTCTTTTATGTATGATTGGTTATCTTTGCAAGTCTCTTCGAATTATCAGTTTGGTTTGGCCTACTAGATTGATCTTTCTTGCAATGGGAGAAGTGATTAGCTTTGGGTTCAATCTTGCGGTGTCCTTTCCTAGTGACAGTAGGGGCAGCAAGGCACGTATTGTATTGTTGCCATCGTGGATAACAAGATGTTTTTTTTATCATATTGCATGAATTTATCCCTCTACATCATGTCATCTTGCTTAAGGCGTTACTATGTTTTCAGGAACTTAATACTCTAGATGCATGTTGGATAGCGGTCGATGAGTGGAGTAATAGTAGTAGATGCAGGCAGGAGTTGGTCTACTTGTCTCCGACGTGATGCCTATATACATGATCATACCTAGATATTCTCATAACTATGCTCAATTCTGTCAATTGCTCAACAGTAATTCGTTCACATACCGTAAAATACTTATGCTCTTGAGAGAAGCCACTAGTGAAACCTATGGCCCCCGGGTCTATTTTCCATCATATTAATCTCCCTACAACAAGTTATTTCTGGCGCCGTCTTTATTTTGCTTTCTTTACTTTGCGTCTTTATCACAAAAATACCAAAAAAATTATCCTATCATATCTGTCAGATCTCACTCTCGTAAGTGACCGTGAAGGGATTGACAACCCCTAATCGCGTTGGTTGCGAGGATTTATTTCTTTTGTGTAGGTGCAAGGGACTCGCGCGTAGCCTCCTACTGGATTGATACGTTGGTTCTCAAAAACTGAGGGAAATACTTACACTACTTTGCTGCGTCACCCTTTCCTCTTCAAGGGAAAACCAACGCAGTGCTCAAGAGCTAGCACTATACTATTAAGTATTAACCATGCCCTTATACACCTAGACGGAGGGATTAAATCAGGATGACTATGAAGCGGGCAGAGGAGATGTAAGAAATGGTTCATCATAAGTCTTTCACCTGTACTGTAGTAAAAATTTCATACATGGAAGATTCTAGACTAAACCATAAATGGATACACTTTTATTCATACGCTATACTCCAATAGAGCAAGATCATGCATGGAAGTCTCCACATGCTTAGACAGCGGATGACATTGAGTGAAGACTAATGATCAACATTTAACTTGGTAATGCATATGTCCAGGTGAACCTCCTTGGAGTCCCCGTGCACCACGTTGGGGGGAAATCATACCATGCGTCTTCCATGTCCACATCAACGGGAAGGTCCCAGCTCGGCACAGTCCTAGTCAGCTTCCTGTAGCCAGTGTCGCCGCCCACGTAACTCGGAGGGGTAGTAACAGTGAGCACGCACCTGTACATCGGCCTCGTGTCAGTGTCAGCGTCAGCGGCGTCGCCCCTGACGCACACTACAGAGACGGGGCGGTGGCCTGCGTGGGCCTCGCCGATGCCCATGATCAAGAGGAAGACGCTGTCGTCCTCCTCCAAGACTAGCAGGCGGCGGTGATCCTCCAGCGACTCCAGCACGGTGAATGGGTAGCACGTCTCGTACTTTATGTTCTCCGCCAAGGGCCAGTAGTGATAGATGGACGGCTGCGTGAGGTGATGCACGAGGTCTGCCGGCGAGCCCCAAAACGGCATCGGGCACTCATAGCAGTAGACGAAGGGCTCCTTGGAGGCATCGACCAGGCCGTCCATGAAACGGGAGTGGCTGTAGGGGATGGTGCGCTAGTTGAATATATGAGCAAGTTACTACGAGATTTAGTCTGAATAACCACAAAATAAATCATGATGGCTATAACAGAGATTAAACTAATCATGTGGACTAGCATAGTAGATGAACAGATCAAATCTAGGACACAGATTTGAAACATGAATTCTACCACGATTTCGAACAGAAAGGACAGAAACACATACGGTGCAATAGGAGCAGCACCATTGGCGTTGAGGTTGTCGGCCATGTCGTTGAGGAAGAGGTTGCCGAGATCGGGGAAGAAGTCGTCGTCGGTGAAGTCGTCGCTGCCAGCAGTCGCGAGAGTGCGCTCCCCAAATTTCAACAGCGCCCGCCGAATGGAGCGCAGGAGGGAGTGGCTGTAGGGGAGGTTGCGGCGGCCGAATGGAGCACGGGAGTAGCACATGAAGCAGTAGATGGTGCTCCTCCCTAGTCTCTACCTCTACTCTTATCTCTATCTCTACTACTCTTCTTTCTTTTTTATAATATACTAGTAGCTGTCAAATCGAATAGTACTACACCGCCCGCTGCACGCCCGGCTGAACACGCCTCCTCGCCTCCATCAAACCCCTCCGTTAAACCCGCATGCAAACCGAGAAACCTACTCCGGCCCGCGGGAGGAAATTTGTCGGTTGCCGTTGGAGAATAATAGAGTCACGTCCAATCCATTTGAGTTAATTGCGTGTATGATTCTCCCTCTATAAAAAGTTAATTGCATCCTTAATCTTGTATTCTAAGTACTCTATGGGTTCCACTGTCAGTACAGTGTACATTACTTGCATTGAAGTTTGTAACTATTCTAGATTAGAATATACTAATCCTCCTGTGCTAGTAGTAGAGCAGAGTCCTGCTCCACTACTACTCTAGTCAAGCAAGTTAGGGCATAGTAGTAGGTACTGTAGGGAGTACTAGTACTGTGATCACTCAAGCAAGTTGTCTGGCATCGATATGACCCTACGCTGTTGGTATGTGTCTCGTAAGTCAAGCGGTGTGCTGTAGTCATCATCACCTGTCCACTTCCCGCAGCACATATTCGCTTCTCCATCCTTGTCCACACATAATCGTCCAATATTCCATCCCCGCTAAGGCGCCTCCCCCCTCTTTCGAAACCCAAGCACTAACAATGGCAGAACTGAGCAACGTCCGCCGAAAGAGTGGCTGGAATTCACTCCCCACGGAGGTAATCAAGATCATTGTTTCACGTATGGACAATCTCAGTACCATGCCGCTCGCCGCGTGCTCGTCGGGGCTGTACCGTTTACTCAAAGCCCTCAGGCCGGAGCTTTTTAAGCCAGCTCCTTGCTTGCTGATGTCGCCTGATCTTCAGAAACGGCGTGTCACGCAGCATAACGATCGTAGGGTGGCAAGCATCAACCCTCTTGACTGCGATCTGATCCCCGTCACCCTCAACTACATTAATGGTATGTACTGGGTCGGCATGAACACGTCTTGGACGGTGCTCATCGACGGTGGCGGCAGCTGGATGCTCGTGGAGGTCTACACCCAGCGATTGATCCCCCTTCCTTCGATTAACATTGCACTGCTTTGGCACCGCGGCCCAGAATAGTCGGAATCTTACAGTAGCCAACATGATACCAAGTTTGATTTGCTCAAGGTTGTAATCTGCCAAGTGCCCATAAGATCTGCGAATTATAAAGACTTCAGGCTAATTGCGTTCTTCAACCGCGGTCTCGCCTATTTGACAGGTCACTGCGGTAAGTGGATAAATCTGCACGTCTATCGCAAGATCATACATCCTCCATGTTTCTTTGATGCCATTGAACATAAGGGCTTCATTTACGTTGTCGACTCCTTCTATGGCTGGACGTATTGCTGGCCTACTCCAGTCATCGCTGCAAACGGCTGTTACATCAGTATGTTACTTTCCTATGATATCATGATGGCTTACTTATATTACTGTCAACATTTACTGAAAAAATATTCATGCTCATAACATGTTGTTCTAAGATTGACTACATTAAGAGCCCTTTTTATTTGACTCCAACTTGATATGATGTTGTAGGCCGCCTGGTGTCCCTACCCTTCCTAATCCCAGAACCTTTCAAAGAAAAGTGGCATGGCAGTTGCGGGTGGTTCCTGGCTCGATCAGACAACGACGAACGATTGATGATCATTCGCATGTACCGGACGTGTTGTTTCGCGGAATACAATCACAGTCACTGCAAGGTCTTTGAGCAGGATCCCAGCTTCTCTGGGCCTTCAGGAATTTTTGACTGGAGGCTGGTAAGTAGCCTTGGTACACGCTCTCTGTTTCTCGGACTGAATTATCCGATTAACCAGGAGATAACCGACGGCAAGGATCATGATGGCAGTGCGGTTTCGTTCATCAGGCAAAACTATGTGTACACAACGTACCATGCGTCTCTGCATGCACCATACCCTAATATGTGCCGCCACGCTCTGCAGTCGAAAGTAGGAGAGAGGGTCGCAAGTATCAGACTTCGACCTACTGGCTGGAGTTTCCCCCGTCAGGCACCCATCTGGTTCAAGCCGTCAGCCAATCTCCACACCTTAATAAATTGTAACGTCAGTTAGATGCGTACACTTGGTGTAGTAGGATCTTTATTTAGTTTTATGCATACACTTGTTCTTTTTGGTAGCCCTTTTGTAATGATGGCTGATGTTTGGTTTGGAAGAGAGAGCTGCGTCTTTACTCTTCTGGCCTGCTTACTGCTTCTGTTGCACCCCCAGCCCTGGTTGTTGTTGCTGTTGTTTTCAATGTACAATCAGTAGTATATTTCGTCTATTGGTTGACTAAATGTGTTGTTAGAACGACAAAAATAATGTTTTGGAAGTCGTTACACGGTCCGATCCTTTAGTGCCCCGTACCGTACGTAGCGCATACTATTTTTCGTAGGAACACATTTTCCACTTGTTGATAACATGCAGCCCACTGATGAAGGCCCAATAAGGAGCCCATAATTAACTGGAAGGGAGGCTCTCACATGAATCCGGCCCAGGTACATGCTCATGGTCCCCTAAACATAAATAAGTAAATAAATAAATAAAGCTAAATGCTCATGCACCAGTTCTTTATATTCACGATTTAACAAGAGGATATTATTTCCTATGATAGTGTCGTTACATTCAGTCGATATAATTCTTAGGCAAAGATAGCGACCAGTCTTCTTTATCCCACCATTTTCTTCCTGCAACCAGCGGACCCATGCAAATCGTAGTTAACGTCGTAAATAGTTCCGGTCCATTTTTATTTTTCAATAAGAGTGTCCAACCCAGCCCAGCACATTGGCGACAACACTTTATCCTCCGCCTTGGTGTGCTCACCGCGGCGTGCTACCTCTTGAGCACTGCGTTGGTTTTCCCTTGAAGAGGAAAGGGTGATGCAGCAAAGTAGCATAAGTATCTCTACTCCTAATGGACGACTTGGTGAATAGTCCGCGCGGTTTATTTTCGCTGGTTTATTTTCGTCATCCTCCCACCTCTGTTTTATTTTCGTCATTCCTCCCACCTCCGTTAACTCGCTATCCTTCTGCGAAAAAATCGGTGCCAAAAAAAACCCAACGATCGCTCCCTCTCTCTCTCCCTCCTGCTGCGACCCCTCCTCTCGATCCACCCCCTCCCGCTGCGACCTCTCTCTTTCCCTCTTTCTCCCACTCCACCGCCGCCGCCCCGCCTCCCGCTCCGCAGCCGAGAGGATATCGAGGAGCCGGCATCGATATCCGACAGGAGTCGCCCTTCGCCGCCACCGAGATCCCGTGCCTCTCTACAGATCCCTCTCGCTCTCCTCTTCGCCCATCCACCTGGATCGAAAGTCGAAACCTGCCGCCCTATGTCTCTGCTGGTGCTCGACGAAAGACGAGGGCGGCTCCTCCTAGCGATTCCCCGTGGTCCTCGGCGGAGGCGACGACTAGGTCAGTCCTCTTTCTCTGGCTCACCCAATTTGCCTGGGCCGGCGAGCTAGGGTTAGGGTTACCAGCGAGACGCCGCCGCCCCGTCATGTTGCAGGTGCTGCTATTACCCGCCGTCGGCCCCGTGTGCTTGTGGTCGGCCCGTACTGATGATGTTGTTCTGTGGCTGGCCGCCCTGTGTGTTCGTGCTGCTGCTGCTTACTGTCCCCTGTGTCGTGCTCATGCAGCTGCAGCGAAAAGACAATGGGGTGATGGGCGCCGGGGGCGGGCACTCGCGGTCGGCGGAAGGCGCTGTGGAGGTCGGCGGCAGGAGCGGACTAAGCCGAGGTACTGCGTGTAAGAGGAGCTGATAATTTGCGTTTTCCCCGGCAGCGCGATTCATGATAGGGTAGGACCTGGTTGTGGCCTTCTTCCGCGACTTCTTGGGCTCTGTGAGCCCCAACCTCCGTTTCGCCATCGACGGCAGGTACAGCCATGACCCCTCCGCCGTTGGCGTCACATGGCACCTCAAAACGCAAATTATCAGCTCCACGGAAGCTGCCGGCTGCCGGATCAGGTACGTGAACAACCGCGTCCATCCATCTTGCGAGTTAATTAGCATAAATAAATGCCCAATTTATTCCAGTTACTTTTCAAATTCTGCAGTGCAGCCTAATGTGTGAAGCGAGAAGTTTGGATCTGGTGGTAGAAGTCCTTTGAACATGGACAAATCAATACCAAAATTGATGTGGTTCTTACAATCTTTGTGTACATTGTTTTTTTTGAGGAGTAAGTAGGTGGAGCACACGAGTGACGTGATACTCCAAACTCTGACTGGAGACGTGATACTCCAAACTCTGACTGGACTAACTCTTAGCATCTCATAATGTAATGTCTACACGAGATGGAGCACGCCGCCTCGTCGATGCATGAGCCGGTGAGGTCTAAATCAAGCTGTGCGTGTCTTTGGTGAGAATTTTTGGACTGCATTTTGTGGTTGCGAAGGAAATTGTGGGCGGTGTAGGATCTATACTGTACGTGGATTGCAATAGCTGGATTGATGGTAAGGTTTGATCAATGAACATCAACATAATTTATAGTTTGATTTAGGACTATGCATCTTCTTGCACTGATTTTCATCTCTTTGGAGTTCCCTAAAGAATCACTTTGAGTAATGCTTATTTCCCCCCAACTCTAAATTGTACCAATGAAAAGTAATTACTTTGAGCAGAGAAGAGGAGGGCAGCAAGGAGGAACATGGGGGCGTGTGGCTGGGGCGTTTCTCTTGCACTAGGGTCGGGAAGCGATTTTGCAATAGGTACTAAGTAAGCTATTTCTTGTGAATCTTGTAAGTTTCTGCATTTTCATGTTCTAATGTTAGTATTTGTTCTTTTACAGATTTTATAGGGGGTAGAAGGAGAGTTTGTGCGAGGGTGCAGGTGCGCCGGTGGTACTGGTTGAACCCATGGAAGTTCTGAGCTCATAATTGCTATGAAATCTACACAAAAGTTTGTGATTTTGTTAACCTGACTAGAGCTCGATGTTCATGTCAGTCCTTTATTTAGATGTTAACCTGCCATTCCTTTCTAGATGATGACTTGTTGTTCTTCTACTAAGGCGGTGCATCTAAGGTTTCTTTACTTGCTAACTGCCTATTCAGTTCAACAACGGCCCATGCGGTAGAATCGAGGCTGCAACTCTGGCACTTCAAAGAGGAAAGGAAAACATGACTACTTCATGGCGAGGTAAGGAGTGGCTTAATTGAACCTGCTACATTGTGATTGTTACATTGAGATTGTTCAACGACTCGTTTGTTAATTTTGATTTTAATTATACTGTTGAACAACTTAGAGATGTCATAATATAATTATAGAAAATATATTATGGTATATTTCCTACAGAGATCAAGCAGAGCTGATATACCGCATTTAGATAACTCTGTGCAACAGTGTGGAACTATCTGAAGTACATTTTTTCTCTTATAAAACCAATGATGAGCGAGTCCATTAGGTTTTGTTCTGTGATACAAAAGGTTGTAGACAACTTCACAAGAAAAATCATTGCAGCTTAGTCTTGACGACTACAATTTCAATTCGTTATTCCAGTCTAGCACACATGTTTTATAGACTTTCTGAAATATCTATTCTTGAACGCATGGACACTTAGCTACACTTAGCTATACTGCCACATACACCTATGAGTGTCCATGGCTTAAAAGTCTTCTCTCCATTTTTTAGATGAACTTTTTTGGACGGAGTCCAACCTCCCTGCCATGTTTACATTCACGACAGTTTCTATTGATACACGCAAATCCTTTATACGCCGATGAACAATAAACAATTATGTCTTCTTTACATTCCTCCTCATATACTTTTGTGGTTATGGTACTCTGATTATAAGGTAGCAACTCTGTGGTCTGCAATCCATAGAAGTATATTGAATTATGATATCCATCGATCTAATTTTGTATAGGAAGTTTCAAAAACTAAAGAATCTGTGGTACATGATTTGATTTACTCATTTAGATTTTAGTAAATTGTGAACGAAAGTTTTTTGCACAAAGCCAGTGCACCACCCTTTCTACACACATCATTCATGGATTGGCAGACTAAAGGTTCTATTCCACATCTTTGGTGTAGTTCATAAATGGGCTAGAGTAAAAATAGACCAGAATTGTTATATGTGCTTAGGGAAGTGGGATTAGATCAAGATGCTTTTTGACAAAATGAGAAATCAATGGCTCAAGGAGAGTAAGCCCAAGGAGATAATTATTGTTTTCCTTTAGTAGCTTGCCGCATAATTCATTCAAGCATATTTAGAGTGGAGCGGGAATATTCACACAAGGAAATGTACACCATATCTGTTAGTATACATGTGACACTTTCATGTCTTTCGACTAATGATGCCTCCTACCAGGTATCACTAATAGCACATTCATCACAACATTTGTATAGCTCATTCTGGTGTAAGTCTGTCCAATTTAGAAAGGATTTTAAAGCGGATTCATACAGGTTATAGAAGTTAGAGTCAAATAATATAATAAGTGATTTGTATAGAAGTCAGGCACAACCATCCCTACCATGGCATCGGCGTGGCCTTCCCTGCCAAGTGCGGCAGCTCCTTGGTCCGATCGTGGTGCTGATGCAGATGGATCGACGAGGGTTAGCAGGCTCGCCGGCTGGTGTTTCCTCGGACGCATCGTTGTTCCAATCGTGATGGCATGACCATATGAGTCTACAAGACTTTGAGGCAGCTCATTTGCGTGGATGTTTGTGGCTGGGCACACAATCCATTAATCCTTCATATTTTCGCACAGAAGGTGCCCTCTTTTTCCTCTTTGCATTTTTTCTTGTTAATTTTTTTAGATTGTTTGTGTTGGCAAATGGAAAAAGACTCAGAATCCTTGATTTCTACTTTCTATCAGAAGCTCGTACCTGATATGTAAGCTCACCAGCCAAGCTGTACATTTGGATTTCAGTAGATATAGTGGAGTATATTTACTCACATTGCCCACAACCTGTTTGAAGAAAATTCTCTTCGAACTTGCTGGTATGAGGTTGTTGTTTTTGATAGATCTATCTAAGCAATGAAAGTTTGATGTATATATATGTATGTCTTGGGCGCCTATTCTTGTCCTTATCAGGTTCGGAGATAAGTGCGTTCATTAGATTAAATTTTGGTATTGCATCGCTGAGCACTTCCTGTGAATTACATGAACCAGGTGTATGTTCTCTAGCCTCTATTGCGCAGTTTTCCTTTTTGTAGTCTGTCCAGATGAGAACTGGGAAATGGCAATTTGGTTGAACTGAATCAGCTCCAAGCTCCTAAATTTGTCCCTATCTTAAAAACACTGCAATGCTACCTCCCTGTAGTAATAAATAAGTATAGTATGAAACTCATATATGCTTATTATTACTATTACTTTTGCACGTTCAAATCAATTCCACTGATAAATCAAATATGTTTTTTAGAACGGATGGTCCGCTGTAGAAGAAGCACAAGCATCATGTGGCATTGTAGTCATTGGTGAAGATTGATATGCACTCAAATGCAAGACTTATGATGGTGTTTGGTGACCGATAAAGATGATTGGAAAGCCTCTTTCCAAGCATAAGGTGAATCTTGTATATTTCACTTTTCTGAAAACTATATCGCCATTTATTTAGCCAGTACGATGTTTATTTTCTGAAAACTGTATTGCCCTTGTATCCCTTGTAGGTATTTTTCTTCTTGCGCTAGAACTGTCGGAGATGCTTAACCCAGTCAGTTGCGACTAAGCTGTAACATAACTATATTTAGATCACCCTTGTACTGAACTTGTAGTCTGTCATTCCCATGTTTATAACTGCTGACCTAACGTAGCAACATAGATTACAACAACCAGTAGTGAATAGTGGCTACTTCAAAATGTATGGTATTCCTACGCGGTGCTAGGAATGCCTTTCCCCTTAGATATGTAGTTGCATAAAACACTGGCATATAGAAAGATCACGAGCAAAAAAATACATGCAAGTGTATATAATGTCATTTTACTTTAAGCAGATATCTAGGAAAACAAGGGTGGAAATTGTGATTTCAGAAGACTCGAAGTTTTCAATGGGCATGCATCTTTTTTTTATATACTTCTCACACGGCTTATCAAGTATATTAAGACATTGTAACCAGACTATATTTGCAAAGTAAGGATTAGCAGTTCATGCTCCTAACCAGATATCCACAAATCTTGTTTCAGTGCACCATTTACGTTGCATGATGATCTCTCAATCCTTGTGTATATTGAGTAATTCGGCAAAGATGTAGTTTACTGAACATTTGCGTATATTGAAGTCGGTTTTAGTTCCAATTTGGAATATACTATCATGCATATAAGCATGTTAAGAGAAGCCTGATTGATTCGATTGATTTGCTATAGAACTTTTTATTAGACATGAAGGTGTCTGCCCCTTTTTTTACAAAAAAGAGGGTATACCTACTTTGAACAAAAATTGCTTGATATGTTTTCGAGTCGAGCGAGAAAACACTTGCTAATCTCTTATTCATATGCTATTTTTGTGTAGCTTAGTTGTCCATCCAGGGGTATTGGTGGTCATGCCGGAAGCCCGGAACATATGCTGAATGAGGCATCCATGGTCAAGCTTCAATAGACTTGCTAAAGTTAAAGAAGCTCATGATGAACTTTTGCAGACAATGTTTCTGATGTTCAAGAGAGAACTTTGTAAATGAGGACAATGTCGCGAGATGCAAATCTGTAAATGATGTTGAAGAGAGCTGTAAATGTCTCTGCAACAACGGACCTGCAGCCTGTAGGTAATTGGTCTTGTGTCTTCCAGCTGCAATAAAACAAGTCTAAGTGATCAAGGTCCTACTGTTCAATTAAGCTGGCCGTTTGCTTGCTTTTGTGCCTACAACATGCTCGCTGAATTGTTTTGTCGTAGTATGAAAGCTTGTAAGCGCCAGATTAAGGTCCTACTAATAATAAATTAAGGTCGCTGCTTGCTTGCTTGCTTTTTTTCTCAGTATCGCAAGCTTTACTGTGAATTAAAAGGAATTGAGTTCCTCTGAGCACAGTTTATTTATTGGTGAACGGAAGGCCATGTAAAGAGTAAATGGCAATGGAGCCTAATAGAACATATACATGGCGTCGTGTGCTGCAGAGTTGCAGCGTGTTCCTGCATTTTGGAATATGGAATAGAACAGATACATGACATATGATATGCTAGATATAAATCTTCAGTTTGGAATTCTCAAGTGCAGTTTGGTGTACTGTCAATATTATTTCAGGTCTAGGTTTAATTTAGAGTTCTTATGGATGTGATATTTGGCACAACCTGATGTTTAAGGACATCCATGGTTTTTTTACATGTTAGTCGGTCACCTCTCTCTCTCTCACCTCTACCCCACATGAGAGAGCAACCCCTCCATCATGGCGTAAACCTAGAAGACCGCCATTGTCAGCGGCACCTCCCTCTCCCTCAACCACCCAACGGTTGCATCTGTCCTCCATCTCCTTCGGGCCATCCTTGGCTAGATCAGCGGGGATCGGAAACACAAGCACTCACTTACTCCACTTCTGCAACTTTGGGGCAGGAGAAGAATAGCATAATTATTATGTCTGCATGGAAGGTGCGTGTTAGATGTTTACGTAGACAGTGTATGTCATACATCCTGATCAAGATTGGGCATGGCTAGGGATGAAGAGCATGGTGCGGGAGGCAGGTGTGGAGGTCGCAGAGGAGGATGGGGACACGCTCGCGAGGCCCTACAGAAACACGAGCTCATGGGCGCCGACCTCCCTCACCCATTGATGCTATCCATAGTGAAGGTAAAGTGCTGGCGGAGAAGGCAACAACTGCCTCTTCGGAGATTTACTCTGCGCCGTCGTCCATGGGGACGAGGCCGGGGGAACCGAAGGTGTTAGCGGAATTGGAGGAGGAAGAGACAACAGGGACAATGATTGCATCATCGCTTTGTAACTGAGAGCATGACGGCAGTGGGTACTACGTTGTGGGGGAGGAAGGAGGTTAATCGGTTGGGTGTGCTCCAACTGGAGCTATCGGTGGCGGCACTATGCTTCAGCCTTGTGGCGGCAGTGTTTGAGGCGATGGACGGTAGTGTGCTATTACTGGCATGGTTTAGATTCCTCCGATCACTATGTGCACAACTAGGTGACTCTCGAGAAGGGATGCGTTATATGCTCGGCTGTGGTGGAGATCACGCCTGCTACGTATGTGTCATCACCATAGTGGTTCGAGCGCATCGACTGATTCAATGCCAACGACCACTATGACAAGGCCAACCTCCTCTTCTTCATTGACACAAGCGCCATGGATGCCCTTCAAGACCCCATGTATGTCTCGCACGGGTTAAATATATGTCCAGTCGGCCCGAAACGTGCCAACATGCATCATTGTTAGATTGGAGGAAGAAGATCAAGCTATTTGAGAAAGTCCAACCATGGGGAAGAAGGCACACAGGACGAGTGACCACTGAGTCAATGTTATCATCGATCGAGGACGATGACCATAATGATTTTGCTGACATCTTATTTGGAGTTGATGCTGCCAACTCCTCGCCCCATAGCCTAGGAGGTCAGGACAGCCACTTTAGTGATACTGCCACATACAGTTGCGTGCAAGAATTGTTGTGGGTATTTTTTCTATACATGTGAAATTTTAAGTGCTTATGCTTACATATGCAACTGGTAATTTTTTTAAATGCCCGTGGCAACGCACGGGCAGTCTACTAGTTTCCCTCAGTTTTTGAGAACCAAGGTATCAATCCAGTAGGAGGCTACACGCGAGTCCCTCGCACCTACACAAAACAAATAAATCCTCGCAACCAACATGGTAAGGGGTTGTCAATCCCTACACGGTCACTTACGAGAGTGAGATCTGATAGATATGATAGGATAATATTTTTGGTATTTTTGTGATAAAGATGCAAAGTAAAATAAAAGCAAAGTAAAAAGCAACGGAAATAACTAAGTGTTGGAAGATTAATATGATGAAGATAGACCCGGGGGCCATAGCTTTCAGTAGTGGCTTCTCTCAAGAGCATAAGTATTTTACGGTGGGTGAACAAATTACTGTTGAGCAATTGACAGAATTGAGCATAGATATGAGAATATCTAGGTATGATCATGTATATAGGCATCACGTCCGAGACAAGTAGACCGACTCCTGCCTGCATCTACTACTATTACTCCACACATCGACCGCTATCCAGCATGCATCTAGAGTATTAAGTTCATAAGAACAGAGTAACGCCTTATGCAAGATGACATGATGTAGAGGGATAAATTCATATAATATGATAAAAAACCCATCTTGTTATCCTCGATGGCAACAATACTATACGTGCCTTGCTGCCCCTACTATCACTAGGAAAGGACACCGCAAGATTGAACCCAAAGCTAAGCACTTCTCCCATTGCTAGAAAGATCAATCTAGTAGGCCAAACCAAACTGATAATTCTAAGAGACTTGCAAAGATAACCAATCATACATAAAAGAATTCAGAAGATTTAAATATTGTTCATAGATAAACTTGATCATAAACCCACAATTCATCGGTCTCAACAAACACACCACAAAAGAAGATTACATCAAATAGATCTCCACGAGAGAGGGGGAGAACATTGTATTGAGATCCAAAAAGAGAGAGAAAGCCATCTAGCTACTAACTATGGACCCGAAGGTCTGAGGTAAACTACTCACACTTCATCGGAGAGGCTATGGTGTTGATGTAGAAGCCCTCCGTGATGGATGCCCCCTCCGGCGGAGCTCCGGAACAGGCCCCAAGATGGGATCTCGTGGGTACAGAAGGTTGCGTCGGTGGAATTAGGTTTTTGGCTCCGTATCTGATCGTTTGGGGGTACGTAGGTATATATAGGAGGAAGGAGTACGTCGGTGGAGCAACAGGGGGCCCACGAGGGTGGAGGGCGCGCCCTAGGGGGGTAGGCGCGCCCCCCTACCTCGTGGCTTCCTCTTTTATTTCTTGGCGTAGGGTCCAACTCTCCTAGATCATGTTCGTTCCGAAAATCACGTTCCCGAAGGTTTCATTCCGTTTGGACTCTGTTTGATATTCTTTTTCTGCGAAACTCTGAAATAGGCAAAAAACAGCAATTCTGGGCTGGGCCTCCGGTTAGTAGGTTAGTCCCAAAAATAATATAAAAGTGAATATTAAAGCCCAATAATGTCCAAAACAGAAGATAATATAGCATGGAGCAATCAAAAATTATAGATACGTTGGAGACGTATCAAGCATCCCCAAGCTTAATTCCTGCTCGTCCTCGAGTAGGTAAATGATAAAAACAGAATTTTTGATGCGGAGTGCTACTTGGCATAATTTTCAATGTAATACTTCTTAATTGTGGTATGAATATTCAGATCCGAAAGGTTCAAGATAAAAGTTCATATTGACATGAAAATAATAATACTTCAAGCATACTAACTAAGCAATTATGTCCTCTCAAAATAACATGGCCAAAGAAAGTTCATCCCTACAAAATCATATAGTTTAGTCATGCTCCATCTTCGTCACACAAAAATGCTCTCATCATGCACAACCCCGATGATAAGCCAAGCAATTGTTTCATACTTTAGTAATCTCAAACTTATAAACCCTCACGCAATACATGAGCACGAGCGATGGACATAGCACTATGGGTGGAATAGAATATAATGATGGGGGTTATGTGGAGAAGACAAAAAAGGAGAAAGTCTCACATCAACGAGGCTAATCAATGAGCTATGGAGATGCCCATCGATTGATGTTAATGCAAGGAGTAGGGATTGCCATGCAACGGATGCACTAGAGCTATAAATATATGAAAGCTCAACAAAAGAAACTAAGTGGGTGTGCATCCAACTTGCTTGCTCACGAAGACCTAGGGCACTTGAGGAGGCCCATTGTTGGAATATACAAGCCAAGTTCTATAATGAAAAATTCCCACTAGTATATGAAAGTGACAAAACAAGAGAGTCTCTATCATGAAGATTGTGGTGCTACTTTGAAGCACAAGTGTGGTAAAGGATAGTAACCTTGTCCCTTCTCTCTTTTTCTCTCATTTTTTTGGGCCTTCTCTTTTTTTATGGCCTTTCTCTTTTTTTTTTATTCCTCACTTGGGACAATGCTCTAGAAAATGATGATCATCACACTTCTATTTATTTACAACTCAATGATTACAACTCGATATTAGAACAAAGTATGACTCTATATGAATGCCTCCGGCGGTGTACCGGGATATGTAATGAACCAAGAGTGACATGTATGAAAGAATTATGAACGGTGGCTTTGCCACGAATACTATGTCAACTACATGATGTTGCGAAGCAATATGACAATGATGAACGTGTCATGATAAACTGGATGGTGGAAAGTTGCATGGCAATATATCTCGGAATGGCTATGGAAATGCCATAATAGGTAGGTACGGTGGCTGTTTTGAGGAAGATATAAGGAGGTTTATGTGTGAAAGAGCGTATCATATCACGGGGTTTGGATGCACCGGCGAAGTTTGCACCAACTCTCAATGTGAGGAAGGGCAATGCGCGGTACCGAAGAGGCTAGCAATGGTGGAAAGGTGAGAGTGCGTATAATCCATGGACTCAACATTAGTCATAAAGAACTCACATACTTATTGCAAAAATCTACAAGTCATCAAAAACCAAGCACTACACGCATGCTCCTAGGGGGATAGATTGGTAGGAAAAGACAATCGCTCGTCCCCGACCGCCACTCATAACGAAGACAATCAAAGAACACCTCATGTTTCAAATTTGTTACATAACGTTTACCATACGTGCATGCTACGGGACTTGCAAACTTCAACACAAGTATTTCTCAAATTCACAACTACTCAACTAGCATGACTTTAATATCACTACCTCCATGTCTCAAAACAATCATCAAGCATCAAACTTCTCTTAGTATTCAACGCACTCATAAGAAAGTTTTTACTAATCTTGAATACCTAGCATATTAGGATTTTTAAAGCAAATTACCATGCTAATTAAGACTCTCAAAATAATCTAAGTGAAGCATGAGAGATCAATAGTTTCTATAAAACAAATCCACCACCGTGCTCTAAAAGATATAAGTGAAGTACTAGAGCAAAAACTATATAACTCAAAAGATATAAGTGAAGCACATAGGGTATTCTAATAATTTCTGAATCATG
The DNA here is from genome assembly GCF_018294505.1 of Triticum aestivum. NCBI lineage: Eukaryota > Viridiplantae > Streptophyta > Magnoliopsida > Poales > Poaceae > Triticum > Triticum aestivum. Next base: position 378,036,751 of record NC_057799.1, on the reverse strand, counting down.
TGTATCTCTCTCAAAAGGTGTGTACAGCAAGGATGATTGAGGTAAACTAAAAAGCAAAGACTCAAATCATACAATACGCTCCAAGCAAAACACATATCATGTGCTGAATAAAAATATAGCTCCAAGTAAAGTTACCGATGGAAGTAGATGAAAGAGGGGATGCCTGATAACCCACAAGTATAGGGGATCGCAACAGTTTTCGAGGGTAGAGTATTCAACCCAAATTTATTGATTCGACACAAGGGGAGCCAAAGAATATTCTCAAGTATTAGCAGTTGAGTTGTCAATTCAACCACATCTGGATAACTTAGTATCTACAGCAAAGTATTTAGTAGCAAAGTAATATGATAGTAGTGGTAACAGTAACAAAAGTAACTGTAGCAAAAGTAATATTTTTGGTGTTTTATAGTGATTGTAACAGTAGCAACGGGAAAGTAAATAAGCGAAGAACAATATGTGAAAAGCTCGTAGGCATTGGATCGGTGATGGAGAATTATCCCGGATGCGGTTCATCATGTAACAGTCATAACATAGGGTGACACAGAACTAACTCCAATTCATCAATGTAATGTAGGCATGTATTCTGAATATAGTCATACGTGCTTATGGAAAAGAACTTGCATGACATCTTTTGTCCTACCCTCCCGTGGCAGCGGGGTCCTAATGGAAACTAAGGGATATTAAGGCCTCCTTTTAATAGAGTACCGGAACAAAGCATTAGCACATAGTGAATACATGAACTCCTCAAAGTATGGTCATCACCGGGAGTGGTCCCGATTATTGTCACTTCGGGGTTGCCGGATCATAACACATAGTAGGTGACTATAGACTTGCAAGATAGGATCAAGAACTCACATATATTCATGAAAACATAATAGGTTCAGATCTGAAATCATGGCACTCGGGCCCTAGTGACAAGCATTAAGCATAGCAAAGTCATAGCAACATCAATCTCAGAACATAGTGGATACTAGGGATCAAACCCTAACAAAACTAACTCGATGATAGATCTCATCCAACCCATCACCGTCCAGCAAGCCTACGATGGAATTACTCACGCACGGTGGTGAGCATCATGAAATTGGTGATGGACGATGGTTGATGATGACGATGGCGACGAATCCCCCTCTCCGGAGCCCTGAACAGACTCCAGATCAGCCCTCCCGAGAGGTTGTAGGGCTTGGCGGCGGCTCCGTATCGTAAACACGATGAATTCTTCTCCTTGATTTTTTTCTCCCCGAAAGCAAATATATAGAGTTGGAGTTGAGGTCGGAGGAGCTCCAGGGGGCCCACGAGGTAGGGGGCGCGCCCTAGGGGGGAGGGCGCGCCCCCACCCTCGTGGACAGGGTGTGGGCTCCCTGGCCTTCATCTTTTGCAACGATTTTTTATTATTTCCAAATAGACGTTCCGTGGAGTTTCAGGTCATTCCGAGAACTTTTGTTTCTGCACATAAATAACACCATGGAAAGTCTGCTGAAAACAGCGTCAGTCTGGGTTAGTTCCATTCAAATCATGCAAGTTAAAGTCCAAAACAAGGGCAAAAGTGTTTGGAGAAGTAGATACGACGGAGACGTATCAATGTCTTCCGGGGCATCCCCAAGCTTTGGCTTTTTGGTGTCCTTAGATTATCTTGGGGGTGCCATGGGCATCCCCAAGCTTAGTCTCTTGCCACTCCTTGTTCCATAATCCATCAAATCTTTCACCCAAAACTTGAAAACTTCACAACACAAAACTTAGCAGAAAATCTCGTGAGCTCCGTTAGCGAAAGAAAACAAAATACCACTTCAAAGTACTGTAATGAACTCATTCTTTATTTATATTGGTGTTAAACCTACTTTATTCCAACTTCTCTATGGTTTATAAACTATTTTACTAGCCATAGATTCATCAAAATAAGCAAACAACACACAAAAAACAGAATCTGTCAAAAACAGAACAGTCTGTAGTAATATGTAACTAACGCAAACTTCTGGAACTCCAAAAAATCAGCCAAAATAGGACGACCTAGACAATTTGTTTATTGATCATCAGCAATTGGAATAAATATTTTATCACGTTCTGGTGATTTTTAACAATTATTTCTGTGAACAGAAAGTTTCTAGAAATTACAGCAAGATCAAATAACTATCATCCAAGAAGATCCTATAGGTTTAACTTGGCACAAACACTAATTAAAACATAAAAATGCATCTAACCAGAGGCTAGATCAAATATTTATTCTTAAACAGAAGCAAAAAGCAAAAAAAACTAAAAATAAAATTGGGTTGCCTCCCAACAAGCGCTATCGTTTAACGCCCCTAGCTAGGCATAAAAGCAAGGATAGATCTAGGTGTTGCCATCTTTGGTAGGCAATCCATAAGTGGCTCTCATGATAGATTCATATGGTAACTTTATTTTCTTCCTAGGGAAGTGTTCCATGCCTTTCTTTAATGGAAATTGGAATCTAATATTTCCTTCCTTCATGTCAATAATTGCACCAATCATTCTAAGGAAAGGTCTACCAAGAATAATAGGACATGAAGGATTGCAATCTATATCAAGAACAATAAAATCTACGGGCACATAGTTCCTATTTGCAACAATAAGAACGTCATTAATTCTTCCCATAGGTTTCTTAATAGTGGAATCCGCAAGGTGCAAGTTTAAAGAGCAATCATCAAAATCATGGAAACCTAGCAAATCACACAGAGTTTTTGGAATCGTGGAAACACTAGCACCCAAATCACACAAAGCATAGCATTCATGATCTTTAATCTTAATTTTAATAGTAGGTTCCCACTCATCATAAAGTTTTCTAGGGATAGAAACTTCCAACTCAAGTTTTTCTTCATAAGATTGCATCAAAGCATCAACGATATGTTTGGCAAAAGCTTTATTTTGACTATAAGCATGAGGAGAATTTAGCACGGATTGCAACAAGGAAATACAATCTATCAAAGAGCAATTAACATAATTAAATTCCTTGAAGTCCAAAATAGTGGGTTTATTAATATCTAGGGTTTTGTTCTCTTCAATCCCACTTTTATCAATTTTAGCATCAAGATCTAAAAACTCTGAATTTTTGGAACGCCTTCTAGGTAAAGGTGGATCATATTCAGTCCCATCATTATCAAGATTCATACTGCAAAACAAGGATTTAATAGGGGACAGATCAATAACTTTCAGATCTTCATCTTTATTTTCATAGAAATCCGGTTTAGCGGCCATCTTATTAACTAAGGTAGCCTGCTTATCCGAAATTTCAGCTATCAACTTTTCAAGACGAGCAATTTGGGATCTCAAACCATCAAATTCTTTAGACATATCATCGAGCTTTTTATTCATATAACTCATAAAGCCTTTTTGTTCCTTAAGCTCGTTCCTGAAGAAATTATTATGCTCAAATTGCAAAACCATAAAACTCCTGACGTTGCTTTCGATCTCTTCTAACCTTTTAAGGTGAAGATCACCAAATCTAGGTAGAGCCATCGTGACAAACAAGCGATCCAACACACGAGCAGACAAAAAGCAAGCGAAAAAGAGGCGAACAGAAAAGAGAGGGCGAATAAAACGGCAAGGGTGAAGTGGGGGAGAGGAAAACGAGAGGCAAATGGCAAATAATGTAATGCGGGAGATAAGGGTTTGTGATGGGTACTTGGTATGTTGACTTTTGCGTAGACCTCCCCGGCAACGGCGCCAGAAATCCTTCTTGCCACCTCTTGAGCACTGCGTTGGTTTTCCCTTGAAGAGGAAAGGGTGATGCAGCAAAGTAGCGTAAGTATGTCCCCCAGTTTTTGAGAACCAAGGTATCAATCCAGTAGGAGGCTACGCGCGAGTCCCTCGCACCTACACAAAACAAATAAATCCTCGCAACCAACACGATAAGGGGTTGTCAATCCCTACACGGTCACTTACGAGAGTGAGATCTGATAGATATGATAGGATAATATTTTTGGTATTTTTGTGATAAAGATGCAAAGTAAAATAAAAGCAAAGTAAAAAGCAACGGAAATAACTAAGTGTTGGAAGATTAATATGATGAAGATAGACCCGGGGGTCATAGGTTTCACTAGTGGCTTCTCTCAAGAGCATAAATATTTTATGGTGGGTGAACAAATTACTGTTGAGCAATTGACAGAATTGAGCATAGTTATGAGAATATCTAGGTATGATCATGTATATAGGCATCACGTCCGAGACAAGTAGACCGACTCCTGCCTGCATCTGCTACTATTACTCCACACATCGACCGCTATCCAGCATGCATCTAGAGTATTAAGTTCATAAGAACAGAGTAACGCCTTAAGCAAGATGACATGATGTAGAGGGATAAATTCATGCAATATGATAAAAAACCCATCTTGTTATCCTCGATGGCAACAACACTATACGTGCCTTGCTGCCCCTACTGTCACTAGGAAAGGACACCGCAAGATTGAACCCAAAGCTAAGCACTTCTCCCATTGCAAGAAAGATCAATCTAGTAGGCCAAACCAAACTGATAATTCTAAGAGACTTGCAAAGATAACCAATCATACATAAAAGAATTCAGAAGATTCAAATATTGTTCATAGATAAACTTGATCATAAACCCACAATTCATCGGTCTCAACAAACACACCCCAAAAGAAGATTACATCGAATAGATCTCCACGAGAGAGGGGGGAACATTGTATTGAGATCCAAAAAGAGAGAGAAAGCCATCTAGCTACTAACTATGGACCCGAAGGTCTGAGGTAAACTACTCACACTTCATCGGAGAGGCTATGGTGTTGATGTAAAAGCCCTCCGTGATGGATGCCCCCTCCGTCGAAGCTCCGGAACAGGCCCCAAGATGGGATCTCGTGGGTACAGAAGGTTGCGGCGGTGGAATTAGGTTTTTGGCTCCGTATCTGATCATTTGGGGGTACGTAGGTATATATCGGAGGAAGGAGTACGTCGGTGGAGCAACAGGGGGCCCACAAGGGTGGAGGGCGCGCCCTAGGGGGTAGGCGCGCCCCCTACCTCGTGGCTTCCTGGAAGCTTCTCTTTCGTAGGGTCCAAGTCTCCTAGATCATGTTCGTTCCGGAAATCACGTTCCCGAAAATCACGTTCCCGAAGGTTTCATTCCGTTTGGACTCCGTTTGATACTGTTTTTCTGCGAAACTCTGAAATAGGCAAAAAAACAGCAATTCTGGGCTGGGCCTCCGGTTAGTAGGTTAGTCCCAAAAATAATATAAAAGTGAATATTAAAGCCCAATAATGTCCAAAACAGAAGATAATATAGCATGGAGCAATCAAAAATTATAGATACGTTGGAGACGTATCACGGTGCCGCCGTTCGGCCCTGTCAACATAGTGAATCGGGAGAGGACTGTAGATGTGAGTATGACAGTACGGACCCACCAGGTCCACTCCCGAACACAAGCAAAGCGCCTCTTTTACTACTCAGATGCACCCCTCGTTTTTTACTCTAATCCACCATGCTGATATCTGGGACCCACATCATTTTCAACGTATAGTCAATTAACGACATAATTGCACAATTTTTTTAAGGATTTGTTCGGAGGAGCAGGCTATAAACTGGGTTGCGCGGTCTCTGTGGCCTGTCTAACAACATGACCAGCCCAGCGGTTTATCTTTGGGAAAATAGGTAGGTCACTATTTCTTTTTGAAGAATACCCAAGCTAGGCCTATTTGTTTTCTCCGATTTACTGGGCTGCAAATCTTTCAAGACAAGGAGGGATGCATTCCGGCCTGGCCAAAGAGTTTGGTCAGTATCTGTTAAAAGTAAATGGGAAAATTACATAGTACTAATTTATTTTTGTACTTTCTTCACTGATATTTTATATTTCATTGGATTTAACATGACATAGTACTAATTTATTTTTAAGTTTGTTTTAGTATGGCTAATAATTTTTGAATTAAGAATATTTTGTTCCCCAGCAAAAAATTGTGAATTTTCAAAATTTCGCACATTTTGAGTTCAATTTTTTAACCCTGGTACTGACCAGAAAATGGGCAGCAATTCTAAAAATGGAAAATGGGCTGCAATAAATTCCATATGAATTAGAAAATGAGTAAAAATTATAAAAATAATAGCAAATGGGTTGTACACGCCACAAATTTCGAGGCTGACTTGTTTACGCAAGGCTTTGTCAGTCAACACATGATTCTAGCAGCAGTGACTGTTGGATGTCCATCCAACGACCGACATGCTTCTTCAATCTCTGATCTTCCTGCTCCAGCCGCCTAAACCAGCGCCGGCGGGAGTGCCAGCTCCCTCCTCTTGTGGCCCGCTGTCATGCCGCGCAGGCTTCAACAGCCCACCCTACTCCCTCTGTTGGCCTGGCCGCGCGCAATCAACTGCATCCTTATTATGCGAAAAAATGATTCCTCCCACTGACATCTGGGGTGCACCGGTTCGGAGGCTGACCTGTGGGCCTACTAAGTTGACGCGTACCCAGGGCTTTGTCAACTTAGTCAATAAACGATTCTAGCAGTAGTGACCGTTGGATTTGAATCGAACGGTCCTGCTGTTTCTTTAATCGCTGCTCTTCTTGCACCAGCCGCCCAAACTAGCGCCAGCGAGACCGCCTGCTCCTGCCTCCAGTGGCCGGCTGTGCTTCCGTTGAGGCCTCACTGCCCCCTACTACTCCCACCACTGGCCAGGCCCTGCGGTGACGGCAGGCTCACACCGCAGCCAAACCAGTGAACCCTCGTACTCCTCTCCGCGTGGGCATCCACTGCCGCGTCTTCCCTAGCTCCGCGTCGTCCCCTTCCTAGGCCTCGCCGTCATCCACCGCCCTGGTGCTCTCGGCGCGCCGTGGTCAACGTGGTCAAGGAACGACATCCATCGGACGTGGACTTTACGTGAAAAGGCTGACAGCTGGGTCCACGGCCGCGCACAAGGAAATGTCTCCTTATTACGCGCAAAATAATGATTCCTCCACCTGACATCTAGGACCCGCCGAAAAGGCCTCTGTATTTCACGAAAAAAACGTTCCCCCCGCTGACAGGTCGGACCCACCAGCTATATCTTCGCACGCAAGGAAGTGCCTCCTTATTACGCACAAAAAAATGAATACTCCCCTTGCTAGCTGGGACCTAGCTTAGTGGGAGGCTGACATGTGGGCCTACTAAGTTGACGGGGACGGAGGGCTTTGTCAACTTTGTCAATATGAACGATTCTAGCTCTAGTGACCGTACGATGTCCATCCAACGGCCGTAGTGCTTCTTCAATCTCTGGTCTTCTTGCTCCAGCCGCCCAAAGCAGCGCCGGTCGTGCCACCTGCTCCTGCCTCCCGTGGCCGGCTGTGCTGCCGCGGAGGCCTCACCGCCCCCTACTACTCCCACCGCTGGCCAGGCCCTGCGGCAACGACAGCCTCACACCGCAGCCGGACCAGTGAACCCTCATACTCCTCTCCGCGTGGGCATCCACTACCGCGTCTTCCCCGGCTCCGCGTCGTCCCCTTCCTAGGCCTCGCCGTCGTCCAGCGCCTTGGTGCTCCCGGCGCGGCGTGGTTAATGTGGTCAATGACTGACTTCCATCAGAAGAGTACTGTACGTGGAGAGGCTGACAGCTGGGTCCACGACCGCAGAAAGGAAGTGCCTCCTTATTACGTAGAAAATAATGATTCCTCCACCTAACAGCAGGGACCCACCAGACGGGCCACCGTATTTCGCAAAAAAAATGTTTCCCCCTGACTGCTGGGACCCACCAGCTACATCTTCGCACGCAAGGAAGTGCGTCCATATTATGGGCAAAAAAATGATTCGCCCTCCTGACTGGTGGGACCCACCAGCTACATCTTCGCACGCAAGGAAGTGCCTGACAGTCGGGACCCACCTGGTCGAAGCGTACGTAGCGTTGTCATTCTGGTCGCGAACGTGTACGTACATACGATCGGTCTGTGTACAGGCTGCAGCGATGAACCGTGGCCATGTAAGGAAGGGCACGTGTCGTAGTAGAGGCGCGCACGTGTCGTAGTAGAGGCGCGCAAGTAGCATGTACACGTACTTACAGCGGCCAGGGTGCAAGAAAGTAAATACGACCATGTACGTACATACGGGCGGGGTCTCGAACACCTACTCGCGCATACATACGGCCAGGACTCGTGTACATGGCTGGGTCGGAACAGAGAAACTGCGTCATTGTCGTGTTCATGGGGAGGCAACGGAACGCGTGCTGTTCATCGGGAGGCAACGGAACGCGTGCTGTTCATCGGGAGCCAACCGGCTTGGACGGAACAGCCGATGGAAACGAGGCCTGGCGTACCGCAGAACGGAGGAAACGGCCTTGTGTTCGGACAGCCACGATCGAAACGGGATCCTGTTCATCGGGAGGGGTCTGGCGTACCACAAAACGGAGGAAACGGACCTCCTACAGTGGTAATGGGGTCCTGTTGATCGAGAGGGGTGTGGCGTACCGCAAAACGGAGGAAACGAACTTGTGTTGGAGCGCTACGGTCGAAACGGGGGTCCTGTTCATCGGGAGGGGTGTGGCGTACCGCAAAACGGGACTCCACGGAATACTATTCATCTCCACCGTCGAACTCCTCCAGCCTCCAACGGGCTACTGTTCACCACCGTCGACCTCCTCCAGCCTCCACCTGCGACTGTTCATCCACGGGCTCCTGTTCATCCAGCCTCCACCGCGCGCTCCTCCACCGGCAACTGTTCAACCAGCCCTCTCCACGGGGTCCTGTTCAACCACCCTCCACGGGCTACTGTTTATCCAGCCCTCCACCGGCTACTGTTCAACCAGCCCTCCACGGGGTCCTGTTCATCCAGCCCTCCACGGGGTCCTGTTCATCCACCGGCTCAATCGATCGGGGTACTGTTCATCCAGCGGCAACGGCCTCTACTACCACGGGTTCCTGTTCATCCAACCCCCACCGGGAATTGTTCATCCAAACCCCCCAACAACGCTCATTGTTCATCCAGAGGCAGCATCGATCGGCTTCAGTTAGCGGCAGTAGCGAAGGAATCACTCGATCGGGTTTAGTTACCAGCAAGGGATCGATTGATCGCTCGGGTTCAGTAACGCGTAGCCTGCAGTGCAATCGCTCGGGTTCAGTTAGAGCCCAACGCCTCGCACACACGCGCGTACGTACGAGAGAAACACGCATCGCTCGGCCCCCGACCACCCACCGTAACCGGGAACACCCCGATATTTTCCTCGCACTGGCTTCTACCACGGTTTTTTTCCGTCATGGACGGCCCAAAGAATGTCATGCAGCTGCGTCTCCGGCCCGCCCAGGACGAAAAGCCCATTTTCTATCATGATTTTTTTGTCATAGAAATAGGATCCCACCACATCTATGATGATACCGGGTTTTGTTACAATTATCGTTATAGAAGTGTCATAAGTAGAAATTTTTTCCGTTCGGCCCAAAATGTCACGGATGTGTCTTCTTTTTGTAGTGCCTCTCCCCCACCTATATATAGATATGTGACAGGGGCGCCACACATAGCCACGACAATCTTTTAGTCTTGTACGGCGCCCCTCTCCACAGTTTTATCCCTCGGTCATATTTACGGAGTGCTTAGGCGAAGCTCTGTGGAGATAGCATCACCACCACCGTCACCACGCTGTCGTGCTGCTGGAACTCATCCACTAGTTCGCCCATCTTGTTGGATCAAGAAGGCGAGGACGTCACCAAGCTGAACGTGTGCTGAACGCGGAGGTGCCGTACGTTCGGTACTTGATCGGTTGGATCGCGAAGAAGTTCGACTACATCAACTGTGTTACTAAACGCTTCCGCTTACGGTCTACGAGGGTACGTAGACATACTTTCCCCTCACATTGCTATGCATCTCCATGGATAGATCTTGCGCGTGCGTAGATTTTTTTGTTAACACAATCAACCGTTACCCGACATGCATCTATGGTATTAAGTTCATAACAAACAGAGAACACTTTAAACAAGATGACATGATGTAGACAAAGTAAACTCAAGTAACATGAATAAACCCCATCATTTTATCCTTAATGGCAACAATACAATAAATGCCTCGCTACCCCTTCTGTCACGAGGTGAGGACACCGCAAGATTGAACCCATCACAAAGCACCTCCCCCCTGAGGATAAATCAATCTAGTTGGCTAAACCAAACGGATAGATCGAAGAGAAATACAAAGCTATAATAATCATGCATAATAAAGTTCAGAAAACACTCAATTACTTTCAATGAATAATCTGATCATAAATCCACAATTCATCGGATCCCAACAAACACACCGCAAAACAAGATTACATCGGATAAAACTCCAAGAAGATCGAGGAGAGCATTGTATTGAACATCACAGAGGGAGAAGAAGCCATCTAGCTACTAGCTATGGACTCGTATGTCTGTGGTGAACTACTCACGCAACATCGGAAGGTAGCAAGGATGATGTAGAAGCCCTCCGTGATCGATTCCCCCTCCGATAGAGTACCGGAAAAGGCCTCCAGATGGGATCATGGAAGAACAGAAACTTGCGGCGACAGAAAAAGTGTTTCGGGTGGCTCTTTGTTTGTTTGGGAATATTAGGAATTTATAGAGGTGGAGTTAGGTCAAACGGAGTTGCATGGGACCCACGAGCTTAGGGGCGCCCCCTTGGGCGCGGCGGGTGATCTTGTTGCTCTACCATACATCTTCTGGCCTCCTTCCGAACATTCCAGTCTCCCTTCTGGTCCATAAAAAATCACTGTAAAGTTTCATTGCGTTTGGACTTCGTTTGATACTAATTTTCTAAAAAGAAAAAAACAGGAACTGGCAGTGGGTTAATAAGTTAGTCCTAAAAAATGATATAAAATAGCATAATAGAGCATATAAAGCATCCAAGTTTGGTAATATAATACTCCCTCTGTTCACTTTTATAAGTCCTTGAAGACATTTCACACAATGTGCAAAGCAGTCCATTTTCACTTGTCTGAAATGACTTACAAAAGTGAACGGAGGGAGTAGCATGAAACAATAAAAACAATATAGATACGTTCGAGACGTATCAATGTTCTTCCTTCGAAAAATATTCATGCCTCTTCAAAATCTAGTCTTCTGACTTTGATTTCTTGCAGAATTGGACTATAGATGCATCACCTTCCTTCATTTATTTGCTTGACAAATGATTTTGAGTCACATGCAGTAATGAACTGGCTCAAATTTAGATCAGTTGCAAGAGATAAAGCTTCTAAACATGCCATTGCTTCCAACGTTCCTGGATCATCACACTGATCGATAATGCGCACTCATGAATTGAGGTAGCCCCCCGGTCATCGCGGCACACCGCTGCTCCTCCTCCCTTTATGCAGTTCTAGCCACACCACCATCAACGTTTATTTTAACCAATCCTCCTGTAGGTGGAATCCACTTCTGTACCATCCAAAACCTTAGGGATCAAGACAAGCAGAGTTTGGTTCACCTCTCCAATATCCTTTATACCATTTAAAATATTGAGCACTGCATGTGTTACCTCATCACCATAAACATCCCAATGATGTTGGAAAGAATGCATCAGGAATCCATCTGGTCCCGGTGCCTTTGTCGGGTACATCTAAAAGAGTGCTGCTTGACCTCTGCTGTAGTATAGGGCGCGTCTAGTCGTTCATCCATTACCACAATTACTTTAACCAACACGGAAGAGAGAACATCGTCTATCCCCGTTGTTCCTTCTGTGGTGTATAAATTCTTATAGAACTCGACAACATGTTCCTTCAACCTCGCCATATATATCTCACAGAAGGACCCATTCGACAGTTGTAGATGCTCTATTTTGTTCTTCTCACGCCTACATGTCACTTGTTGCTGAACAATTTTGGTATTTTTATCTCCTGCCAACAGCCATGGTAAGTGTGATAGTTGTTTTTGCATGATTTCCTCCCTGCTATACCACTCGGTCAGTTTGTCCACTACCCTTTTCTCCTCTTCCGAGGGTTCGATTTTGCCTGGGACAGTCTGCAAAAGTTCCAATTGTGCTTGCAATTTTTTTATCTCCCTTTTGACGTGACCAAATACATCACCGTCCCAACTCTTCAGCTTGTTGGACATGGCAGAAAGCTTGTCTCCTAGCGCATGCATTGTCCTCGAGGATGCAACTGAGTTCCACACATGTTGCATGAAATCATGGAATTCGGGGTCTGTTTCCCACATAAGTTCATAGCGAAAATGCCTTGTACACGCATGCCGATTCTCCTGTTCCTTAAGTTGCAACAAAAATGGGGTTATGATCTGAACGTGCCGCCGTCAGGTGATGCACTATCGCTGCCGGGAAACGGGCCATGCATGATGGAAGCGCAAGGGCCCTATCGAGTCCGACTCTTGTGAAAGTACCCCCTCGCACCTTTGTTTCAAAAGTCCAGTTCGACCCTACAAAGCCCTGATCACATAATCCATCCACATCCACGGTGTCCTTAAAGCTTGTCATCTGCCTGGCGCATCTCTCGTCAACTCCGAAGTGTTCTTCTGGTGATAGTACTTCGTTATAATTGCCTATGCATACCCATGGCAAATCTAATTCACTCAGTGCAACAAGTCCCATGTCTTCCGCCTTTCGCTCACGGTGGCTTCACCGTAGATATTACTGAGTCTCCACGGTTCCTCTCCATTCCTCCGTACTATCGTATCTCTGTGATATTGGGAATAGTGTATCAACTCAAGGGACAAATCATCATCCCAGTACATAGCAAGACCTCCACTTCTACCATTACTACCCACTGTATAGCTTCTACTAAAGCTAAAAGAAAAGGCTAGATTCCTAGCATGAGTCCCTCCAACTCGAGTTTCTTGCACACAGAGCACGAAGGGGGCAAATCGTTGCACTAGCGTGCGTAGCTCTCGAACTGTTGAATCGTTGCCAATCCCGCAATAGTTCCACTTATGATATTCATGATGACCGGTGGCGCTCCAGCTCGGAGCCCGCCAAATTCTTCTCGATCTCCATATCAGCAGCCTTTGACTTGGACGACGAGGCTCCGTGCTTGGTTTCCTTACTCTCCCACCGTGACAAATATCCAGGAGGGGATGGTGGCACCGAACCACCAGCTATTCCTCCTCCAGAATCAACATCACGTCCCTTCTGTCCAATCCCTTCCCCATCGCCACGCTCATGACCCGGGACAAGGCCCCGGCCTGTCGTACCTCCACATCCTCTGCTCCTTCCCCATCGAGATGAGTTTCTGCCACCACTTGGGGCCTCCATGGCATCTCCCATGATGAACAGGGCCAAAGAACCGATGCAATCTGCCCCTGAGTTCTGTCGCAGCAAATACCGGGGCTAGGAAACCCTAGGGACTGCGCCTTGAGAAACCGTCCGGGGAGGGCACCGGTAAGGAAACGTCGGCCTGGGCCGGCGGAGTAGGTAAACCCTCATCGCCTTAATAAAGCTATATGTTGGTTTGTTTTAGGCGACTTGCCTAACTCGTTACCGTAATAAAGCTGTGCTTTAACCCTAAAAAAGAAACGTCTGGTCACATGATGAGTGGACACCCGGGTTGCGGTACACACAAAAACGCACCCTTAGCCCAATACTGAGTCATGCAAGCCCAGTATGGTCTAGAGAGCTCAGCGCAAAATGCAGCCCGTATAACCAGGCGACCCACGCATCCAAACCCGGGCACGGCCCACTCTCGGGAGGCTTTATCTTTGCCCACTCCTGCACTTCCCCACCGCAGCTCATCTTCTCGTCCACTCCAAACCCTAGCCTCCTCCTCCTCTCGCCGCCGCCGCCGCCGCCATGGTAACGCCTTGTCGCTCGTTCCTTCCCCGTCAACTCGCTGTAGACTTGGTTCTTGTGCTTATCCATCTGGGCATCGTCCGGTGCTGTGTCTGTTCGTGCAGTCAGGGAGGAAGAAGACCCGCGAGCCCAAGGAGGAGAACGTGACGCTCGGCCCCGCCGTCCGCGAGGGGGAGCACGTCTTCGGCGTCGCGCACATCTTCGCCTCCTTCAACGACACCTTCATCGTAAGATCCCAAGGACACGCCGCCTTTCTTGCTGCTTTTCTGTTTACACCGCGGACCTGAAACTCTTGCCACATCTGGCTTCGCTGTCGCAGCATGTCACGGATCTGTCCGGGAGGGAGACGCTCGTCCGCATCACCGGTAATCACATCTCTTCTTATACTCCCCTTTACGAGCAAGGCGTGGTGGCTGATGTATAAATGATGGTGGTTTGTTTCTAATAAGCATCGTCTCGTACTGATAGAGATATGTTCGTTTGGAACAGCATATAGTCAAGTTTCATGATTTGGTATCACCTTGGAGGTTTTTAGATTGCTTTGTAAGCACGGCCCTTAAGATCCCCTCCCTTTTTATCCGTGGGAGCGTGTCGAGTCATAGCCATGCAAGATTGAAAACGAGGATCCGGCGAGTTTTTCTCTGGAACTTCTTCTCTTCCTGTTTTAGTTCTAGCTGTTTACATCATTTCATTGGGTTTCTTGTAGTGTATGTAGCCAGCAGGCAGCAGCTGCTTTATGCACTGCTCATGCTGTGTTCTTCACTCCTGCAACTCTTTGCAACATTAGATGGAGCTGCCTAAATTCTGGAAGTGAACATGCTTGATGTGACTATATTTCACCGAACCAAGTGCATATTGGCACTCCTGTAGTTGTATGTAAAAAATCAGCACGATGGTTGGTTCTTTGAAAAAACATTTCACTGAACCAACATTCTTGTTTGGTAGGTAGTATTGGTATTTTGTTTGTCAGTATGACGTAATGCCCACCTTTTTATTTAATGGAATTGATTCATGCAGAAACTCAATAGGGTATGTGAGCCAAATCTCCTTATCCGTTCACTATTTGACTATCCAGTTTGGGATCTGGGCGTTTTCTATTTATGTGAAAATTGTTGGTTCATATGTGAGGTTATCCTAGGTTAAACTTGAGCGAGATTGTTGAGCAATATTTGTCTTGCTTACTTCTTATGAACCTCCTCTTCTGATCATGATGCTGTCTTCCCTATTGAGTTTCATTTTTGATCCTATCAACCTTTTGTAAGCACCGCCCTTAAGATTGCCTCCCTTTTGTTCTGTGGGAGCGTGTCGAGTCATTGCTGTGCAAGATTCATATGAGGCTCTAGAGAGTTTTTCTCTGGAACTCAACTTCCAATTTGATTTATAGGTGTACTCATCTTGCCATTCAGTTTCTTGTGATGTATGGTCGGTATGAAGCAGATGTTCTCTGTCTTGCTTCTGCTGACTTCTACACCCTTGCAACTCTTTGTCAATTAAAATGGGGACGCCTAAATGTTGGAAGAACATGCTTTTGTTTGTTAGTACTTCTGAGTTACATTTGAAGATTTTAGATATTGGCTGTACAATATCTTCAGAACATTTCAGAAGTCTTTTTGAATATAACATATTAGTAGTAGAATATTCTATGTGTGGTCTCCTATTTGGTGGTTGAAGAAGTGAACTCAGTTCACCAAGGCTTGAATGGTTATTCTTGGCTATTATACCTGTTTAGCTATAACTTGCATCTGCCATGGCACTAAACAGTGATTGACTGTCGGTTCTTCTGTGATGCTCAACATCTATCAGTTTCTTTTTTACGTCTTACAAATTTGTGATGTACTAAAGAATTGCATTTTCAGGTGGCATGAAGGTCAAAGCTGATCGTGATGAATCATCCCCTTATGCAGCTATGCTTGCATCTCAGGATGTTGCTGTAAGATGTAAGGTACCAAAAAAGTTGATTTGTTGCATGATCAAGTATGGTGGTAGCCAAATTTGATGAATCCACTGATACATATGGTGATCCTCCCCCCCTGTTTAGGAGCTTGGAATTACTGCTCTGCACATTAAGCTCCGTGCTACTGGTGGAAACAAGACAAAAACTCCAGGTCCTGGTGCTCAAGCTGCGCTTAGAGCTCTTGCACGTTCTGGCATGAAGATTGGACGCATTGGTAAGCTTGTGATGCCCTTGTGTATGCTGTGTCTGTGCCATTTCATCTCATTAGCTTCTGGGAAAAAACTATTCTGCCATTCATTGCATTTGCAAGGCTTGTCTTAATTTTGTCTGGTAGTCAATAGTTCTTGAATTTGTCTGGTCACATGCTGGCTTGGTTTTTATATGTACTTATGTTTTGCTTGTCCTTCCTGTTCATACTATGTTTATGTTATGATCAATGTTGATTTAGTTTTGCCTTGGATGCCAGTTATCGTGATTTCAACCTTTTACATTTTCCACTTTAGTTTATGATGTCATACAGCGGATTAATCCATGATGTTTTTTTTGCGTTGAGCAGAGGATGTTACCCCGGTCCCCACTGACAGCACCCGCCGGAAGGGTGGTAGAAGAGGAAGGAGGCTGTAATTCCATGCTCGTTCAAGGATGGAACAATACCAAGCTATCGATATCCTGCGTCTTGCAACTTGTTCTGTACTACTCCGTTTATGATGTTAAGTCAGATCTTGTGGATTTATAGATTTTGAGAGATATTGTGTTGCATGTTTAGAAAATGACCCTTTCCCGGCTTTGAATCAAGTGGTTGCCATCTATTATTACACTTCGTTTGCTATGGATTTACTTTTGCGTCTTGTTGTTGCTTGTTTCAATCATGTGTCAAAAAAACTTGACACGCTGTTGTAGCTTCTGTGTCAACTAACCTGCAGTTCGCTTGCTAGCTCATTTTGTTTGTGGGCTTGTTGAGTGGCTTTGCTAAATGGGTGGCCCATAAGATAGTCTACTTCGATGCATGCAATTAGCTCCCATGGGCCATGGCAGTACCCACGGGAATCACTCGCCCGCGTCAGTGACATCCTTAGCCCTCTTCAACCCTAATTTATCTTCACCAACGACCGCTGTTCGTCTCCTTGCTCCACAGTTGTCCTTTTGATCGTGCAGTTTGGCGTGTTCTCGCTGGTTAGTGACCCGTGCCTGACTATTGACTATTATGGCCTTATGGGATGTTACTTGCATGAGGGGAAGTCTGACAAAGTTATTGAACTATCATCCATTCGTAGGGTGCTGATTTTTACTCCCTCTGTTTCAAAATAGATGACCCAACTTCAAGGTTTGAAACAAATTTTACTCAAGATGTTATTCTCATCTCTAACGGTGACGGAGGTGCCATATGCAGTAAGGTTAGTTGAATACAATGAACTGAACAATCTCTTCACTAAACCTGTAAACAATACTATTCATTTGTAACAAATGAACCCAGCTCAATAGAGCTGACACCATAGGACAATTGGTTCGTCCCTATACTCGACAGATTCAGATTAGTCTCTGCTGGACGGAGCAACCTTCATAAGCAGTGGGGTCAGTTGAGCCTAATGAATTTGGCAAATTTTTCACTAGATTGATTAAAAATTGAATTCGTTTGTAACAAATGAACCCGGCCGAGTAGAGTTGCCACCAGAACTATTGATCTAGCTTCGTCCGTGTCTGGCTAGGATCTCTGCTCGACCTATATCTTGCTAGAGAAAATTTTCTCTTGCTTATTCAAGATTCTGTGTGCTAAGCAAGTGGGGACAACTCAAATCTTTGCTTTCAGAGTGGATCAAGTCTTTCTATGTTAGCTTTGTGTCTCAGCGACATTGTCTTGACGGTGGAGGTTCTCTTGTGTGGAATAAGTGTTCACCTGGCTCCATCTCTATTCTCACATGATGTTCGTAGCCAACGTTAGAGAGCTAATGGTGTTTTGATTTCTCATACGTATTATTTTTCATATCGTGATCATATAGTCTTCTTCCTGGGTATCCCGACAATGAAGCAACCACTCGATTATCTGCTTTAAGTGGATGTGTCCCCGACCAAAGTGCTTTAAATGGTCTAATATTCTCACATCTTATGGTGGATCACTCACACGGCTATTTAGGCCCTGTTTGTTTGAGCTTAAACTTCAATTTTTCACTTTGATTTAAAAGCATAAAAAACTTCTAAATAGAGGCTTTTGCCTTATATTTGAGATTAGTCATTTTTGTACAACTATGTTTTTGTACGATTTCACTATAGGATGCTCAGAACAAAACCGCGAAACGATTGACAAAGCTTGAGAGCACATTTATGTAACTTTGTGACCTTCAATGTTCCTTGTCTTCTTTTTCAATCTACCACAACTTTACACTCTTTTTTTTTTGAAAAAGAGAGCTCCCTCTCATATTTCTATTAAAAAGAACCACAATGTCTTTGGTTACAACTAAGAAAGTGAAGAGATAAACGCCATTCGTCACTGAACTCTCGCGAGATGAGCATATTGGTCACACAAGTCTCAAAACGTGGAAAACGGGTCAGTTTGGTTTGCTATATGAGCAAACGGGTCACTCTCTTCTTTTGAGTCATTGGCGCAGCCCACGTGGCGTTGTGAGTCAGCGGTGTACATTTGCAAGAAAACCCCTAGAAAAAAAAACATATGCAGTACCGACCCCCGCCAGCGCACTCCACCCCCAAACCCCGACCTTGCGACCTTGACGGCGGCTGGGTGCCCGTCGGCGGCAATGTCAACCCCGTTGGCTGCCTCCGTAGGTTGCGGCGGCGGAGAGGATGGCGAGGTAGCCGCCCCCCCTACAGTAGCCGCCGCGGCTGATGACGGCGATGAATCTGCGGGTACTGGCGGCGGCGGTGTTTGTGGTGAAGCCGTTCTCGGTGTGGCTGATGCCGGTGGTCGCGCTGGTGCTGAGCTTCTTCCTCGACGGCGATTTCCTTGGGATGATGCACCCGAGTATGGTAAGTTCTTCTCACTGATTCTCTTCCCCTTCGTTTGTGCTTTTTTTAGGTTCTTGAGATAAGTGGACGATTTTAGGTTCAAAATTGGGGATTTTTTGTTAGATAAGTGGATGATTTTAGGTTCAAAATTGGGGATTTTTTGTCAGTAAACAGATGAATTTGTACTTTTTTTGCAATGCAGGGGATTGTAGTGACTTATTTAGCTTAGTAATACATCACAATGGATGGTTCTGTGTTGTTGGATCGAACCGTGTTTACATGCAGGAATCAGTAGATGTTTTTGATGGCTGTGACAAGGGTACATTCTGCTGTGCTCTTGTGGATTGGATGATCAAGCAACTAGGATATGCTTTGCCATCCATGGGATTTCCAGTGTACTGGTTGGATCCGGGCAAAACAGTAGTAGATGGTTTGAGGGAGATGAACTTAGAAATGCATGCAAAATCTATGGCAGATTCAGCTTGTGCAAGAGGTGGCCACAATTTGCATGTTTATGTTGATCATGATAATGTTCTGGACAAACAACTTTGGGATGATGTTCTTCTGCAACCAGTTGAGCTACCTAGAGTGATAAGTCCTTGCAAGAAAGATATTGAGTCAGAGGACATACCAGCTAGCAAATTGATGCCTACATTCAGTGAGCAAATGTTCAATATGATGTCAGGTGGATATCAAGATTTGTGCAACAATAACAGATCCATACCTGCTAGGAGGAACTTGAGTGCTAATTTTGTGAAAGAATAATTTTACATGGAAAAGAAAGGGAAGGAGAATATGTTTCCTCAGGTTGTACAGCAAGAAGAAGAATTTGCTGCTGTTAGAGGAGAAGAATTAGCTGGTGTGCAAAAAGAAGATTTTGCTGCTATGGAAGAAGAAGATTTTCCTGCTATGGAAGAAGAAGATTTTGCTGCTATGCAAGAAGAAGATTTTGCTGCTATGCAAGAAGAAGATTATGGTGATGAGAGTGCAGAAGAAGAGTGTGGCTATGCATCAGACTCAAGTATTGATCCAGATTTTGCAGATTCTGACTATGATTTTGAAGCTGGAGATGACACCTTGTTTGATGAAAATGTTGACACTTCTGTCGTAGATGACATAATAGCTGCAACTAGGAAAGTTGTGAAAGAAGATGCAAATGGTGATGATCCAGATGTTGTTGATACAGAGAAATTAGAGCTCCTAGAGAGTGAAGACGGGACAAAATTTGATTTTCCAGCTTTCAACAAATTGACAGACATGGAAGACCCAACATTTAAACTTGGCATGGTCTTTTCAAACCCTACAGAATTAAGAAATGCTTTGTCCATGTACATAGTGAAGAACAGAGTAAAAATAAAGAAGACAAGGAACAATGCTACCAGAAGTGACGCAAAATATGTTGAAGGCTGCCCTTGGAGAATGATTGTTGTTAAAGATACCAGAGTTGAGTGCATGCTGATAAAGACATATGTTGGAGAGCATACTTGTGAGAGGGTGTGGGAAGTGAAAGAGTTGACAGCTCCATTGCTAGCTGGAAAAATTGTTGAAGATTTCAGAGATGACCCAAAGATGAGTTTGACAGCTTTTCAGAACAAAGTTCAGAAATAGTACAACATGAAGCCAAACAGATTTAAGTTGGCAAGACCTAGGTTGTCATGTCTGAAAAAGATAAGAGGAGATGAAGAGGCCCAATATGGACAGCTTTGGGACTATGGACATGAGCTAAGGAGAGCAAACCCAGGCACTACTTTCTTCTTGAAAAGGATGGGTGAAACATTGAGCACTTTGTACTTATGTCTGGATGCTTGTAAAAGAGGATGGCTACTTGGTTGTAGGCCCATTATTTGTCTTGATGGAACACACATAAGGACCAAATATGGTGGACAGATATTGACAGCAATTGGAGTAGATCCCAATGACTGCATCTACCCAATTGCAATGGCTGTCGTAGAGGTGGAGTGCCATGCCAGCTGGAAGTGGTTTCTTACTAATTTGAAAAATGACCTAAACATCATTAACACATCAACTATCTCTATAATGAGTGATAAGCAGAAGGTGTGGTGAAAATTAAAAAATTCCTTATATGTATGTGATTACAATACTGTATCTTCTGTCTTAGCATAACATAGCTGTTGTTTGTTGTGATGTAGGGTTTGATTAGAGCAGTCAGAGAATTGTTCCCTGACTCTGAACATAGATTTTGTGTCAGACATCTCTACCAGAACCTGAACCAGCTTCACAAGGGAGAAACAGTAAAGAATCACTTGTGGGCATGTGCAAGGTCAAGCAACACTACAAGATGGCAGCAAAACATGGACAGGTTCAAGGCAGATTGTCCTGAAGCACATGCTTGGTTAGATGAAAAGAAGCCATCTGAGTATTGCAGAGCTTTCTTCAGTGATTTTGTCAAATGTGACATACTTACAAACAATTCTTGTGAAGTTTTCAATAAGTAATTATCTTACCTTCTTCTCTTTACTATTGCTTATTAAATGTCTACTGCTTACTTCTGTTTATGGACCTGCCTACTAATTAGGTGGATATTAGAAGCTAGAGAGCTACATGTCCTGTCTATGTTGGAGAACATTGCTTGCAAGATAGGGACAAGATATAACAAAATGCAAAAGGATGCTCTACAGAAGTGGACTGGTCAGATTTGCCCAAAGATTAGACAAAAAGTTCAGAAAAATGCAGATTATGCAGCAAACTGCTTTGCTACTGAATATGGAAGGTCAACTTTCAAAGTTCTTAGCAATGGTGTTAGTTACATTGTAGAGCTAAACATGAGAGCTTGCACTTGTAGAAGATGGCAGCTAACTGGCATTCCATGCAACCATGCAATAGCTTGTTGTAGGCATGAGAGGATTAAGCCTGAACAGATGGTATGTAGTAGCTATTCTTTGAATGCTTTCATGCAAGCTTATGGTCCTGTGGTGAAGCCAGTTAGAGATAAGTCGGAATGGGAGCATGTTAATGGCCCAGTAGTAAAACCTCCATTTTATGAGAAGGTTGTTGGCAGGCCCTCAAGCAAAAAAAGAAGAAAAGGTCCTGAAGAAAATGAGGATGGTACAAAGTTGACCAAACATGGGGTCACTATTCATTGTGGATATTGTGGAAATGCAGGCCATAACAAGAAAGGATGCCCTAGATTGAAAGAGATTGCAAGGGCAGAAGCAGCAACAACACAAGCAGCAGCAACAGGAGCAGCACAAGCACCACAAACCCAAACAGAGGACAGCTCACAGGAGCAACAACAACAAAGAACAAAGAGAAGGAGAAGAAGAACTGTGGAAGAGCAAGTGGGCATTCCAACCTCCATGCCAAACCCAAACAGAGTCCCTACAATGATTGATGAAAATGGATATGCTGATATTCCTGAGATACTAGAGGTAATATGCAGCTATACTTACAAATAATTCCAGTTTGTATAGGCACTACTAACTAATTTTGTATTGTTTTGATCAGCACATTGAGCATGTACAACTAGACCCTAGGAAAGATCCTAGCAATGTGAAAGAATCTATGATATCTCAGCTAGCACATGAGGTGAAGACCAAATTCTTATAATAAAGTACTTGTAACTTGTTCTCTTTTGTTCTTCCAATAAAACAGAGTTATGTCATTCATAAAATGCAGGCGCCAAAAATTGTCATTGAAGAAATAAAGCCATTCCCTAGTGAATCAGCTTTTGTTGCACAATATAGAGCTAACGTTCCACCACCAAGGACATCAACAGTCACAACACAGGTTTTGAGAGCTCAAGCAAGGGACAGGTCAGGAAGAAGAAGAGAAGCTAGAGCTGCAGCTAGTGCAATTAACAGGAATGCAAACACAGCTGGCACAAGCAACAATGCAGCAGGTGTTGGAGGATTTCAGTATCTTCTGTTTGGACAGAGAGGAGGAGGTGCACCTACAAGAGGAAGAAGGGGAGGAAGAAGAGGTAGAACAGGACCAACATATGAAGAGGAGATCAACAATACACAATCAGCACCACAAGACTGAGATCATGCTGTAATTCAGTAATGTAGTAGTTTCAAAATGAACTTGATGTAGTTCCAAAATGAACTTGTTCTTTTAGTACTATCATGTGTAGTTACTTTTGGCACAACTAATCCTTTTGGATGAATTTTTTCTTTTAGTACTGAGGAATTTTAGTACTGCTCTGTGTAGTTCTAAAATGAACTCTTTCTTTTAGTACTGTTCTGTACTTTTGTTAAATGAGATATCTCTTGTCAAATAAATTGCATATACTAGTAGTGCAACAACAATTGAATTTCATGCAACATCCTCACATCAGTCACACATCATAAATAGATCTCTTACAATAGTCTTACAGACATATGCTCACATTGGCACACAACAAACATACATTATACATTGCTGAATAAAAGAGATGCAACATCTCTGTCTCATCTACATCCTGAACGGAGCACCTCCACGGCCATCGGACCCTGGCCCTGCAAAACCATGTCCACCACCAATGTATGCCCTCTCTGCACCATCTATTGTACCAGGATGACATGTGAAATTGTGACACCGAGCGCTGTTCGATTCTTCGTCATAGTCATAAGCAGGCGACAACTCTGTTAAGATAGGGTTGTGATCTATAACTTTCAGAACATGGATCTTCAGAAAATGAACAACTGTTGGCTTCTCATCTTTCAGACGACTATATAGTAGGCGGTGAAATTGGCACGTCAGAGTCAGAGGTTGGGTAATCTTGTCGTAATTCAGGCTCTGGCAGCTCCACTTCATATAATTTAGGCAATTTGTTTGGGTTCTTCATCCATGCTTCAACAACGACGAAGCACCGATCAGTGGGCTTCAACATCTTAACGAGATCGCCGCCGAGACTGTTAACAAGGTTGGTAACGAACTCGACCTCCCAAGCCTCTTGCGGGAGCCCATCAAAGCTCAACCTTGTCAAAAACTTCATAGACGACTCCTCGCCACCCATCCCACGATGCCACCGGCAAAACTGGATTGTCTCGCCGCCGACCGTAAGCTTGCGGGAGTGGTAGATGAGCACGCGAGTGCAGTCGTCGCCGGACCGAAACCGTACAAGAAAATCCGCCGGAGGCGAACATACCTCAACCATGACGTCGTCGCGGCGGATGCCGCATTGCGCCTCCAAAGCAGCAACCACCTGTGCCGGCGACACGGGAGGCCGGTTCCCTTCCACTGTACCCACCAGGGCACGACCGCGTAGCTTCTCCTCCAGCCGGTACATCCCAGCCGTGCGCCTCAGCACACAGCGACCGACCTCAGGCCGCAACTCCGGCTCGCCGCGCCTCCAGCCCTCCGCCGGGAAGAAGATACTACCCTCCCTGTTCTCCGGCCGCCAGCTCTCTCCCTCATACTGGTCCATCTCGAGCGAGGTGACGACAACGGCGACGGCTGTGGCAGATCTGGAGAGAGGCGAAGGTGAGATCGAGAGAGAGCTGAATTGGGGATTTTGACCAGGGAGGGGATGCACAATTTGCAAAAAATACCTTCACAATTATCCTGACAGTGGGCCATACGCTGAGTCAGCAAGCCACGTCGGCCCCGTAACGGCTCGCAACAGGGAAGTGACACATTCGCTCATAAAGCAAACCAAACTGACCAATTCTCCACATTTTGAGACTTGAGTGACCAATGTGCTCATCTCGTGAGAGTTCAGTGACGAACTCAAGGGACAAATCATCATCCCTGTAAATAGCAAGACCTCCACTTCTACCATTACTATCCACTGTATAGCTTCTACTAAAGCTAAAAGAAAAGGCTAGATTCCTAGCATGAGTCCCTCCAACTCGAGTTTCTTGCACACAGAGCACGAAGGGGGCAAATCGTTGCACTAGCGTGCGTAGCTCTCGAACTGTTGAATCGTTGCCAATCCCGCAATAGTTCCACTTATGATATTCATGATGACCGGTGGCGCTCCAGCTCGGAGCCCGCCAAATTCTTCTCGATCTCCATATCAGCAGCCTTTGACTTGGACGACGAGGCTCCGTGCTTGGTTTCCTTACTCTCCCACCGTGACAAATATCCAGGAGGGGATGGTGGCACCGAACCACCAGCTATTCCTCCTCCAGAATCAACATCACGTCCCTTCTGTCCAATCCCTTCCCCATCGCCACGCTCATGACCCGGGACAAGGCCCCGGCCTGTCGTACCTCCACATCCTCTGCTCCTTCCCCATCGAGATGAGTTTCTGCCACCACTTGGGGCCTCCATGGCATCTCCCATGATGAACAGGGCCAAAGAACCGATGCAATCTGCCCCTGAGTTCTGTCGCAGCAAATACCGGGGCTAGGAAACCCTAGGGACTGCGCCTTGAGAAACCGTCCGGGGAGGGCACCGGTAAGGAAACGTCGGCCTGGGCCGGCGGAGTAGGTAAACCCTCATCGCCTTAATAAAGCTATATGTTGGTTTGTTTTAGGCGACTTGCCTAACTCGTTACCGTAATAAAGCTGTGCTTTAACCCTAAAAAAAGAAACGTCTGGTCACATGATGAGTGGACACCCGGGTTGCGGTACACACAAAAACGCACCCTTAGCCCAATACTGAGTCATGCAAGCCCAGTATGGTCTAGAGAGCTCAGCGCAAAATGCAGCCCGTATAACCAGGCGACCCACGCATCCAAACCCGGGCACGGCCCACTCTCGGGAGGCTTTATCTTTGCCCACTCCTGCACTTCCCCACCGCAGCTCATCTTCTCGTCCACTCCAAACCCTAGCCTCCTCCTCCTCTCGCCGCCGCCGCCGCCGCCATGGTAACGCCTTGTCGCTCGTTCCTTCCCCGTCAACTCGCTGTAGACTTGGTTCTTGTGCTTATCCATCTGGGCATCGTCCGGTGCTGTGTCTGTTCGTGCAGTCAGGGAGGAAGAAGACCCGCGAGCCCAAGGAGGAGAACGTGACGCTCGGCCCCGCCGTCCGCGAGGGGGAGCACGTCTTCGGCGTCGCGCACATCTTCGCCTCCTTCAACGACACCTTCATCGTAAGATCCCAAGGACACGCCGCCTTTCTTGCTGCTTTTCTGTTTACACCGCGGACCTGAAACTCTTGCCACATCTGGCTTCGCTGTCGCAGCATGTCACGGATCTGTCCGGGAGGGAGACGCTCGTCCGCATCACCGGTAATCACATCTCTTCTTATACTCCCCTTTACGAGCAAGGCGTGGTGGCTGATGTATAAATGATGGTGGTTTGTTTCTAATAAGCATCGTCTCGTACTGATAGAGATATGTTCGTTTGGAACAGCATATAGTCAAGTTTCATGATTTGGTATCACCTTGGAGGTTTTTAGATTGCTTTGTAAGCACGGCCCTTAAGATCCCCTCCCTTTTTATCCGTGGGAGCGTGTCGAGTCATAGCCATGCAAGATTGAAAACGAGGATCCGGCGAGTTTTTCTCTGGAACTTCTTCTCTTCCTGTTTTAGTTCTAGCTGTTTACATCATTTCATTGGGTTTCTTGTAGTGTATGTAGCCAGCAGGCAGCAGCTGCTTTATGCACTGCTCATGCTGTGTTCTTCACTCCTGCAACTCTTTGCAACATTAGATGGAGCTGCCTAAATTCTGGAAGTGAACATGCTTGATGTGACTATATTTCACCGAACCAAGTGCATATTGGCACTCCTGTAGTTGTATGTAAAAAATCAGCACGATGGTTGGTTCTTTGAAAAACATTTCACTGAACCAACATTCTTGTTTGGTAGGTAGTATTGGTATTTTGTTTGTCAGTATGACGTAATGCCCACCTTTTTATTTAATGGAATTGATTCATGCAGAAACTCAATAGGGTATGTGAGCCAAATCTCCTTATCCGTTCACTATTTGACTATCCAGTTTGGGATCTGGGCGTTTTCTATTTATGTGAAAATTGTTGGTTCATATGTGAGGTTATCCTAGGTTAAACTTGAGCGAGATTGTTGAGCAATATTTGTCTTGCTTACTTCTTATGAACCTCCTCTTCTGATCATGATGCTGTCTTCCCTATTGAGTTTCATTTTTGATCCTATCAACCTTTTGTAAGCACCGCCCTTAAGATTGCCTCCCTTTTGTTCTGTGGGAGCGTGTCGAGTCATTGCTGTGCAAGATTCATATGAGGCTCTAGAGAGTTTTTCTCTGGAACTCAACTTCCAATTTGATTTATAGGTGTACTCATCTTGCCATTCAGTTTCTTGTGATGTATGGTCGGTATGAAGCAGATGTTCTCTGTCTTGCTTCTGCTGACTTCTACACCCTTGCAACTCTTTGTCAATTAAAATGGGGACGCCTAAATGTTGGAAGAACATGCTTTTGTTTGTTAGTACTTCTGAGTTACATTTGAAGATTTTAGATATTGGCTGTACAATATCTTCAGAACATTTCAGAAGTCTTTTTGAATATAACATATTAGTAGTAGAATATTCTATGTGTGGTCTCCTATTTGGTGGTTGAAGAAGTGAACTCAGTTCACCAAGGCTTGAATGGTTATTCTTGGCTATTATACCTGTTTAGCTATAACTTGCATCTGCCATGGCACTAAACAGTGATTGACTGTCGGTTCTTCTGTGATGCTCAACATCTATCAGTTTCTTTTTTACGTCTTACAAATTTGTGATGTACTAAAGAATTGCATTTTCAGGTGGCATGAAGGTCAAAGCTGATCGTGATGAATCATCCCCTTATGCAGCTATGCTTGCATCTCAGGATGTTGCTGTAAGATGTAAGGTACCAAAAAAGTTGATTTGTTGCATGATCAAGTATGGTGGTAGCCAAATTTGATGAATCCACTGATACATATGGTGATCCTCCCCCCCTGTTTAGGAGCTTGGAATTACTGCTCTGCACATTAAGCTCCGTGCTACTGGTGGAAACAAGACAAAAACTCCAGGTCCTGGTGCTCAAGCTGCGCTTAGAGCTCTTGCACGTTCTGGCATGAAGATTGGACGCATTGGTAAGCTTGTGATGCCCTTGTGTATGCTGTGTCTGTGCCATTTCATCTCATTAGCTTCTGGGAAAAAACTATTCTGCCATTCATTGCATTTGCAAGGCTTGTCTTAATTTTGTCTGGTAGTCAATAGTTCTTGAATTTGTCTGGTCACATGCTGGCTTGGTTTTTATATGTACTTATGTTTTGCTTGTCCTTCCTGTTCATACTATGTTTATGTTATGATCAATGTTGATTTAGTTTTGCCTTGGATGCCAGTTATCGTGATTTCAACCTTTTACATTTTCCAGTTTAGTTTATGATATCATACAGCGGATTAATCCATGATGTTTTTTTTTGCGTTGAGCAGAGGATGTTACCCCGGTCCCCACTGACAGCACCCGCCGGAAGGGTGGTAGAAGAGGAAGGAGGCTGTAATTCCATGCTCGTTCAAGGATGGAACAATACCAAGCTATCGATATCCTGCGTCTTGCAACTTGTTCTGTACTACTCCGTTTATGATGTTAAGTCAGATCTTGTGGATTTATAGATTTTGAGAGATATTGTGTTGCATGTTTAGAAAATGACCCTTTCCCCTCTTTTGAATCAAGTGGTTGCCATCTATTATAACCCTTTCTTTGCTATGGATTTTACTTTTGCGTCTTGTTGTTGCTTGTTTCATGTGTCTAAAATTGACACACTGTTGTAGCTTCTGCGTCAACTAACCTGCAGTTCGCTTGCTAGCTCATTTTGTTTGTGGGCTTGTTGAGTGGCTTTGCTAAATGGGTGGCCCATAAGATAGTCTACTTCGATGCATGCAATTAGCTCCCATGGGCCATGGCAGTACCCACGGGAATCACTCGCCCGCGTCAGTGACATCCTTAGCCCTCTTCAACCCATCTTCACCAACGACCGCTGTTCGTCTCCTTGCTCCACAGTTGTCCTTTTGATCGTGCAGTTTGGCGTGTTCTCGCTGGTTAGTGACCCGTGCCTGACTATTGACTATTATGGCCTTATGGGATGTTACTTGCATGAGGGGAAGTCTGACAAAGTTATTGAACTATCATCCATTCGTAGGGTGCTGATTTTTACTCCCTCTGTTTCAAATAGATGACCCAACTTCAAGGTTTGAAACAAATTTTACTCAAGATGTTATTCTCATCTCTAACGGTGACGGAGGTGCCATATGCAGTAAGGTTAGTTGAATACAATGAACTGAACAATCTCTTCACTAAACCTGTAAACAATACTATTCATTTGTAACAAATGAACCCAGCTCAATAGAGCTGACACCATAGGACAATTGGTTCGTCCCTATACTCGACAGATTCAGATTAGTCTCTGCTGGACGGAGCAACCTTCATAAGCAGTGGGGTCAGTTGAGCCTAATGAATTTGGCAAATTTTTCACTAGATTGATTAAAAATTGAATTCGTTTGTAACAAATGAACCCGGCCGAGTAGAGTTGCCACCAGAACTATTGATCTAGCTTCGTCCGTGTCTGGCTAGGATCTCTGCTCGACCTATATCTTGCTAGAGAAAATTTTCTCTTGCTTATTCAAGATTCTGTGTGCTAAGCAAGTGGGGACAACTCAAATCTTTGCTTTCAGAGTGGATCAAGTCTTTCTATGTTAGCTTTGTGTCTCAGCGACATTGTCTTGACGGTGGAGGTTCTCTTGTGTGGAATAAGTGTTCACCTGGCTCCATCTCTATTCTCACATGATGTTCGTAGCCAACGTTAGAGAGCTAATGGTGTTTTGATTTCTCATACGTATTATTTTTCATATCGTGATCATATAGTCTTCTTCCTGGGTATCCCGACAATGAAGCAACCACTCGATTATCTGCTTTAAGTGGATGTGTCCCCGACCAAAGTGCTTTAAATGGTCTAATATTCTCACATCTTATGGTGGATCACTCACACGGCTATTTAGGCCCTGTTTGTTTGAGCTTAAGCTCCAAATTTTTCACTTTGATTTAAAAGCATAAAAAACTTCTAAATAGAGGCTTTTGCCTTATATTTGAGATTAGTCATTTTTGTACAACTATGTTTTTGTACGATTTCACTATAGGATGCTCAGAACAAAACCGCGAAACGATTGACACAGCTTGAGAGCACATTTATGTAACTTTGTGACCTTCAATGTTCCTTGTCTTCTTTTTCAATCTACCACAACTTTACACTCTTTTTTTTAAAGAGAGCTCCCTCTCGTATTTCTATTAAAAAGAACCACAATGTCTTTGGTTACAACTAAGAAAGTGAAGAGATAAACGCACCATTCGTCACTGAACTCCCGCGAGATGAGCACATTGGTCACAGAAGTCTCAAAACGTGGAAAACGGGTCAGTTTGGTTTGCTATATGAGCAAACGGGTCACTCTCTTCTTTTGAGTCATTGGCACAGCCCACGTGGCGTTGTGAGTCAGCGGTGTACATTTGCAAGAAAACCCCTAGAAAGAAAAACATATGCAGTACTGACCCCCGCCAGCGCACTCCACCCCCAAACCCCGACCAGGCGACCTTGACGGCGGCTGGGTGCCCGTCGGCGGCAATGTCAACCCCGTTGGCTGCCTCCGTAGGTTGCGGCGGCGGAGAGGATGGCGAGGTAGCCGCGCCCCCTACAGTAGCCGCCGCGGCTGATGACGGCGATGAATCTGCGGGTACTGGCGGCGGCGGTGATTGTGGTGAAGCCGTTCTCGGTGTGGCTGATGCCGGTGGTCGCGCTGGTGCTGAGCTTCTTCCTCGACGGCGATTTCCCTGGGATGATGCACCCGAGTATGGTAAGTTCTTCTCACTGATTCTCTTCCCCTTCGTTTGTGCTTTTTTTAGGTTCTTGAGATAAGTGGGTGATTTTAGGTTCAAAATTGGGGATTTTTTGTTAGATAAGTGGATGATTTTAGGTTCAAAATTGGGGATTTTTTGTCAGTAAACAGATGAATTTGTACTTTTTTTGCAATGCAGGGGATTGTAGTGACTTATTTAGCTTAGTAATACATCACAATGGATGGTTCTGTGTTGTTGGATCGAACCGTGTTTACATGCAGGAATGAGTAGATGTTTTTGATGGCTGTGACAAGGGTACATTCTGCTGTGCTCTGGTGGATTGGATGATCAAGCAACTAGGATATGCTTTGCCATCCATGGGATTTCCAGTGTACTGGTTGGATCCAGGCAAAACAGTAGTAGATGGTTTGAGGGAGATGAACTTAGAAATGCATGCAAAATCTATGGCAGATTCAGCTTGTGCGAGAGGTGGCCACAATTTGCATGTTTATGTTGATCATGATAATGTTCTGGACAAACAACTTTGGGATGATGTTCTTCTGCAACCAGTTGAGCTACCTAGAGTGATAAGTCCTTGCAAGAAAGATATTGAGTCAGAGGACATACCAGCTAGCAAATTGATGCCTACATTCAGTGAGCAAATGTTCAATATGATGTCAGGTGGATATCAAGATTTGTGCAACAACAACAGATCCATACCTGCTAGGAGGAACTTGAGTGCTAATTTTGTGAAAGAATAATTTTACATGGAAAAGAAAGGGAAGGAGAATATGTTTCCTCAGGTTGTACAGCAAGAAGAAGAATTTGCTGCTGTTAGAGGAGAAGAATTAGCTGGTGTGCAAAAAGAAGATTTTGCTGCTATGGAAGAAGAAGATTTTCCTGCTATGGAAGAAGAAGATTTTGCTGCTATGCAAGAAGAAGATTTTGCTGCTATGCAAGAAGAAGATTATGGTGATGAGAGTGCAGAAGAAGAGTGTGGCTATGCATCAGACTCAAGTATTGATCCAGATTTTGCAAATTCTGACTATGATTTTGAAGCTGGAGATGACACCTTGTTTGATGAAAATGTTGACACTTCTGTCGTAGATGACATAATAGCTGCAACTAGGAAAGTTGTGAAAGAAGATGCAAATGGTGATGATCCAGATGTTGTTGATACAGAGAAATTAGAGCTCCCAGATAGAGTGAAGACAGGACAAAATTTGATTTTCCAGCTTTCAACAAATTGACAGACATGGAAGACCCAACATTTAAACTTGGCATGGTCTTTTCAAACCCTACAGAATTAAGAAATGCTTTGTCCATGTACATAGTGAAGAACAGAGTAAAAATAAAGAAGACAAGGAACAATGCTACCAGAATTGACGCAAAATGTGTTGAAGGCTGCCCTTGGAGAATGATTGCTGTTAAAGATACCAGAGTTGAGTGCATGCTGATAAAGACATATGTTGGAGAGCATACTTGTGAGAGGGTGTGGGAAGTGAAAGAGTTGACAGCTCCATTGCTAGCTGGAAAATTTGTTGAAGATTTCAGAGATGACCCAAAGATGAGTTTGACAGCTTTTCAGAACAAAGTTCAGAAACAGTACAACATGAAGCCAAACAGATTTAAGTTGGCAAGACCTAGGTTGTCATGTCTGAAAAAGATAAGAGGAGATGAAGAGGCCCAATATGGACAACTTTGGGACTATGGACATGAGCTAAGGAGAGCAAACCCAGGCACTACTTTCTTCTTGAAAAGGATGGGTGAAACATTGAGCACTTTGTACTTATGTCTGGATGCTTGTAAAAGAGGATGGCTACTTGGTTGTAGGCCCATTATTTGTCTTGATGGAACACACATAAGGACCAAATATGGTGGACAGATATTGACAGCAATTGGAGTAGATCCCAATGACTGCATCTACCCAATTGCAATGGCTGTCGTAGAGGTGGAGTGCCATGCCAGCTGGAAGTGGTTTCTTACTAATTTGAAAAATGACCTAAACATCATTAACACATCAACTATCTCTATAATGAGTGATAAGCAGAAGGTGTGGTGAAAATTAAAAAATTCCTTATATGTATGTGATTACAATACTGTATCTTCTGTCTTAGCATAACATAGCTGTTGTTTGTTGTGATGTAGGTTTTGATTAGAGCAGTCAGAGAATTGTTCCCTGACTCTGAAGATAGATTTTGTGTCAGACATCTCTACCAGAACCTGAACCAGCTTCACAAGGGAGAAACAGTAAAGAATCACTTGTGGGCATGTGCAAGGTCAAGCAACACTACAAGATGGCAGCAAAACATGGACAGGTTCAAGGCAGATTGTCCTGAAGCACATGCTTGGTTAGATGAAAAGAAGCCATCTGAGTATTGCAGAGCTTTCTTCAGTGATTTTGTCAAATGTGACATACTTACAAACAATTCTTGTGAAGTTTTCAATAAGTAATTATCTTACCTTCTTCTCTTTACTATTGCTTATTAAATGTCTACTGCTTACTTCTGTTTATGGACCTGCCTACTAATTAGGTGGATATTAGAAGCTAGAGAGCTACCTGTCCTGTCTATGTTGGAGAACATTGCTTGCAAGATAGGGACAAGATATAACAAAATGCAAAAGGATGCTCTACAGAAGTGGACTGGTCAGATTTGCCCAAAGATTAGACAAAAAGTTCAGAAAAATGCAGATTATGCAGCAAACTGCTTTGCTACTGAATATGGAAAGTCAACTTTCAAAGTTCTTAGCAATGGTGTTAGTTACATTGTAGAGCTAAACATGAGAGCTTGCACTTGTAGAAGATGGCAGCTAACTGGCATTCCATGCAACCATGCAATAGCTTGTTGTAGGCATGAGAGGATTAAGCCTGAACAGATGGTATGTAGTAGCTATTCTTTGAATGCTTTCATGCAAGCTTATGGTCCTGTGGTGAAGCCAGTTAGAGATAAGTCGGAATGGGAGCATGTTAATGGCCCAGTAGTAAAACCTCCATTTTATGAGAAGGTTGTTGGCAGGCCCTCAAGCAAAAAAGAAGAAAAGGTCCTGAAGAAAATGAGGATGGTACAAAGTTGACCAAACATGGGGTCACTATTCATTGTGGATATTGTGGAAATGCAGGCCATAACAAGAAAGGATGCCCTAGATTGAAAGAGATTGCAAGGGCAGAAGCAGCAACAACACAAGCAGCAGCAACAGGAGCAGCACAAGCACCACAAACCCAAACAGAGGACAGCTCACAGGAGCAACAACAACAAAGAACAAAGAGAAGGAGAAGAAGAACTGTGGAAGAGCAAGTGGGCATTCCAACCTCCATGCCAAACCCAAACAGAGTCCCTACAATGATTGATGAAAATGGATATGCTGATATTCCTGAGATACTAGAGGTAATATGCAGCTATACTTACAAATAATTCCAGTTTGTATAGGCACTACTAACTAATTTTGTATTGTTTTGATCAGCACATTGAGCATGTACAACTAGACCCTAGAAAGATCCTAGCAATGTGAAAGAATCTATGATATCTCAGCTAGCACATGAGGTGAAGACCAAATTCTTATAATAAAGTACTTGTAACTTGTTCTCTTTTGTTCTTCCAATAAAACAGAGTTATGTCATTCATAAAATGCAGGCGCCAAAAATTGTCATTGAAGAAATAAAGCCATTCCCTAGTGAATCAGCTTTTGTTGCACAATATAGAGCTAACGTTCCACCACCAAGGACATCAACAGTCACAACACAGGTTTTGAGAGCTCAAGCAAGGGACAGGTCAGGAAGAAGAAGAGAAGCTAGAGCTGCAGCTAGTGCAATTAACAGGAATGCAAACACAGCTGGCACAAGCAACAATGCAGCAGGTGTTGGAGGATTTCAGTATCTTCTGTTTGGACAGAGAGGAGGAGGTGCACCTACAAGAGGAAGAAGGGGAGGAAGGGGAGGAAGAAGAGGTAGAACAGGACCAACATATGAAGAGGAGATCAACAATACACAATCAGCACCACAAGACTGAGATCATGCTGTAATTCAGTAATGTAGTAGTTTCAAAATGAACTTGATGTAGTTCCAAAATGAACTTGTTCTTTTAGTACTGTCATGTGTAGTTACTTTTGGCACAACTAATCCTTTTGGATGAATTTGTTCTTTTAGTACTGAGGAATTTTAGTACTGCTCTGTGTAGTTCCAAAACGAACTCTTTCTTTTAGTACTGTTCTGTACTTTTGTTAAATGAGATATCTCTTGTCAAATAAATTGCATATACTAGTAGTGCAACAACAATTGAATTTCATGCAACATCCTCACATCAGTCACACATCATAAATAGATCTCTTACAATAGTCTTACAGACATATGCTCACATTGGCACACAACAAACATACATTATACATTGCTGAATAAAAGAGATGCAACATCTCTGTCTCATCTACATCCTGAACAGAGCACCTGCACGGCCATCGGACCCTGGCCCTGCAAAACCATGTCCACCACCAATGTATGCCCTCTCTGCACCATCTATTGTACCAGGATGACATGTGAAAGTGTGACACCGAGCACTGTTCGATTCTTCGTCATAGTCATAAGCAGGCGGCAACTCTGTTAAGATAGGGCTGTGATCTATAACTTTCAGAACATGGATCTTCAGAAAATGAACAACTGTTAGCTTCTCATCTTTCAGACGACTATATAGTAGGCGGTGAAATTGGCACGTCAGAGTCAGAGGTTGGGTAATCTTGTCGTAATTCAGGCTCTGGCAGCTCCACTTCATATAATTTAGGCAATTTGTTTGGGTTCTTCATCCATGCTTCAACAACGACGAAGCACCGATCAGTGGGCTTCAACATCTTAACGAGATCGCCGCCGAGACTGTTAACAAGGTTGGTAACGAACTCGACCTCCCAAGCCTCTTGCGGGAGCCCATCAAAGCTCAACCTTGTCAAAAACTTCATAGACGACTCCTCGCCACCCATCCCACGATGCCACCGGCAAAACTGGATTGTCTCGCCGCCGACCGTAAGCTTGCGGGAGTGGTAGATGAGCACGCGAGTGCAGTCGTCGCCGGACCGAAACCGTACAAGAAAATCCGCCGGAGGCGAACATACCTCAACCATGACATCGTCGCGGCGGACGCCACATTGCGCCTCCAAAGTAGCAACCACCTGTGCCGGCGACACGGGAGGCCGGTTCCCTTCCACTGTACCCACCAGGGCACGACCGCGTAGCTTCTCCTCCAGCCGGTACATCCCAGCCGTGCGCCTCAGCACACAGCGACCGACCTCAGGCCGCAACTCCGGCTCGCCGCGCCTCCAGCCCTCCGCCGGGAAGAAGATACTACCCTCCCTATTCTCCGGCCGCCAACTCTCTCCCTCATACTGGTCCATGTCGAGCGAGGTGACGACAACGGCGACGGCTGTGGCAGATCTGGAGAGAGGCGAAGGTGAGATCGAGAGAGAGCTGAATTGTGGATTTTGACCAGGAAGGGGATGCACAATTTGCAAAAAAAACCTTCACAATTATCCTGACAGTGGGCCATACGCTGAGTCAGCAAGCCACGTCGGCCCCGTAACGGCTCGCAACAGGGAAGTGACACATTCGCTCATAAAGCAACTCCACATTTTGAGACTTGTGTGACCAATGTGCTCATCTCGTGAGAGTTCTGTGACGAACTCAAGGGACAAATCATCATCCCTGTACATAGCAAGACCTCCACTTCTACCATTACTACCCACTGTATAGCTTCTACTAAAGCTAAAAGAAAAGGCTAGATTCCTAGCATGAGTCCCTCCAACTCGAGTTTCTTGCACACAGAGCACGAAGGGGGCAAATCGTTGCACTAGCGTGCGTAGCTCTCGAACTGTCGAATCGTTGCCAATCCCGCAATAGTTCCACTTATGATATGTTGGAAATATGCCCTAGAGGCAATAATAAATAGGTTATTATTATATTTCCTTGTTCATGATAATCGTTTATTATCCATGCTAGAATTGTATTGATAGGAAACTCAGATACATGTGTGGATACATAGACAACACCATGTCCCTAGTAAGCCTCTAGTTGACTAGCTCGTTGATCAATAGATGGTTACGGTTTCCTGACCATGGACATTGGATGTCGTTGATAACGGGATCACATCATTAGGAGAATGATGTGATGGACAAGACCCAATCCTAAGCCTAGCACAAGATCGTGTAGTTCGTTTGCTCAGAGGTTTTCTAATGTCAAGTATCGTTTCCTTAGACCATGAGATTGTGCAACTCCCGGATACCGTAGGAATACTTTGGGTGTACCAAACGTCACAACGTAACTGGGTGGCTATAAAGGTGCACTACAGGTATCTCCGAAAGTGTCTGTTGGGTTGGCACGAATCGAGACTGGGATTTGTCACTCCGTGTAAACGGAGAGGTATCTCTGGGCCCACTCGGTAGGACATCATCATAATGTGCACTGTTTGATCAAGGAGTTGATCACGGGATGATGTGAGTTATGGAACGAGTAAAGAGACTTGCCGGTAACGAGATTGAATAAGGTATAGGATACCGACGATCGAATCTCGGGAAAGTAACATACCGATAGACAAAGGGAATTGTATACGGGATTGATTGAATCCTCGACATCGTGGTTCATCCGATGAGATCATCGCGGAGCATGTGGGAGCCAACATGGGTATCCAGATCCCGCTGTTGGTTATTGACCGGAGAGTCGTCTCGGTCATGTCTGCCTGTCTCCCGAACCCGCAGGGTCTACACACTTAAGGTTCGGTGACGCTAGGGTTGTAGAGATATTAGTATGCGGTAACCCGAAAGTTGTTCGGAGTCCCGGATGAGATCCCGGACGTCACGAGGAGTTCCGGAATGGTCCGGAGGTAAAGATTTATATATGGGAAGTCTTATTTTGGTCGCCGAAAAAGTTTCGCACTTTATCGGTATTGTACCGGGAGTGCCGAAAGGGGTCCGGGGGTCCACCAAGGGGTCCACCAGCCCCGGGGGGCCACATGGGCTGTGGGGGGTGCGCCTTGGGCTATATGGGCCAAGGGAACCAGCCCCAAGAGGCCCATGCGCCAAGAGATAAGATAAACGGAGAGTCCTAAAGGGGGGAGGCACCTCCGAGGTGCCTTGGGGAGGAAGGACTCCTCCCTGGCCGCACCCTTCCTTGGAGGAAGGGCCAAGGCTGCCCCCCCTCTCCCTTGGCCCTATATATAGTGGGGGGAAGGGAGGGCAACAGCAATCCAAGCCCTGGCGCCTCCCTCTCCCTCCCGTGACACACCTCCCTCCTCCCGCAGCGCTTGGCGAAGCCCTGTTGGAATCCCGCTACTTCCACCACCACACCGTCGTGCTGCTGGATCTCCACCAACCTCTCTTCCCCCCTTGCTGGATCAAGAAGGAGGAGACGTCGCTGCTCCGTACGTGTGTTGAACACGGAGGTGCCGTCCGTTCGGCGCTAGGATCATCGGTGATTTGGATCACGACGAGTACGACTCCATCAACCCCGTTCTCTTGAACGCTTCCGCTCGCGATCTACAAGGGTATGTAGATGCACTCCTTCCCTCTCGTTGCTAGTAAACTCCATAGATTGATCTTGGTGATGCGTAGAAAATTTTGAATTTCTGCTACGTTACCCAACAGTGGCATCATGAGCTAGGTCTATGCGTAGTTTCTATGCACGAGTAGAACACAAAGCAGTTGTGGGCGTAGATGTTGCCAATTCTTCTTGCCGCTACTAGTCTTATCTTGTTTCGGCGGCATTGTGGGATGAAGCGGCCCGGACCGACCTTACACGTACGCTTACGTGAGACAGGTTCTACCGACTGACATGCACTAGTTGCATAAGGTGGCTAGCGGGTGTCTGTCTCTCCCACTTTAGTCGGAACGGATTCGATGAAAAGGGTCCTTATGAAGGGTAAATAGAAATTGGCATATCACGTTGTGGTTTTACGTAGGTAAGAAACGTTCTTGCTAGAAACCTATACAAGCCACGTAAAAACTTGCAAACAACAATTAGAGGACGTCTAACTTGTTTTTGCAGCATGTGCTATGTGATGTGATATGGCCAGAAGATGTGATGAATGATATATGTGATGAATGATATATGTGATGTATGAGATTGATCATATTCTTGTAATAGGAATCACGACTTGCATGTCGATGAGTATGACAACCGGCAGGAGCCATAGGAGTTGTCTTTATTTTTTGTATGACCTGCGTGTCATTGAATAACGCCATGTAAATTACTTTACTTTATTGCTAAGCGCGTTAGCCATAGAAGTAGAAGTAATCGTTGGGGTGACAACTTCATGAAGACACAATGATGGAGATCATGGTGTCATGCCGGTGACAAAGATGATCATGGTGCCCCGAAGATGGAGATCAAAGGAGCAAAATGATATTGGCCATATCATGTCACTATTTGATTGCATGTGATGTTTATCATGTTATGCATCTTATTTGCTTAGAACGACGGTAGCTTAAATAAGATGATCCCTCACTAAAATTTCAAGAGACGTGTTCCCCCTAACTGTGCACCGTTGCGAAGGTTCGTTGTTTCGAAGCACCACGTGATGATCGGGTGTGATAGATTCTAACGTTCGAATACAACGGGTGTTGACGAGCCTAGCATGTACAGACATGCCCTCGGAACACATGCGAAACACTTAGGTTGACTTGACGAGCCTAGCATGTATAGACATGGCCTCGGAACACAAGAGACCGAAAGGTCGAACATGAGTCGTATAGTAGATACGATCAACATGGAGATGTTCACCGATGATGACTAGTCCGTCTCACGTGATGATCGGACACGGCCTAGTTTGACTCGGATCATGTATCACTTAGATGACTAGAGGGATGTCTATCTGAGTGGGAGTTCATTAATCAGATGAACTCAATTATCATGAACATAGTCAAAAGGTCTTTACAAATTATGTCATACGCTTTAGTTCTACTGTTTAAGATATGTTCCTAGAGAAAATTTAGTTGAAAGTTGGTAGTAGCAATTATGCGGACTGGGTCCGTAAACTGAGGATTGTCCTCATTGCTGCACAGAAGGCTTATGTCCTTAATGCACCGCTCGGTGTGCTGAACCTCAGCGTCGTCTGTAGATGTTGCGAAACATCTGGCATACACGTTTTGATGACTACGTGATAGTTCAGTGCGTAATGCTAACGGTTTAGAATTGTGGCACCAAAGATGTTTTTGAAACGTCGCAAAACATATGAGATGTTCCGAAGACTGAAATTGGGATTTCAGACTAGTGCCCACGTCAAGAGGTATGAGACCTCTGACAAGTTTCTTAAGCCTGCAAACTAAGGGAGAAAAGCTCAATCGTTGAGCATGTGCTCAGATTGTCTGAGTACTACAATCACTTGAATCGAGTGGGAGTTAATCTTCCAGATGAGATAGTGATGGTTCTCCATAGTCACTGCCACCAAGCTATTAGAGCTTCGTGATGAACTATAACATATCAAGGATAGATGATGATCCTTGAGCAACTCGTGATGTTTGGCACCGCGAAAGTAGAAATCAAGAAGGAGCATCAATTGTTGATGGTTAGTGAAACCACTAGTTCCTAGAAGGGCAAGGGCAAAAGGGATACTTCATGAAACAGCAAATCATTTGCTGCTCTAGTGAAGAATCCCAAGGTTGAACCCAAACCCGAGACTAAGTGCTTCTGTAATGAGGGGAACGGTCACTGAAGCTGTACTACCCTAGATACTTGGTAGATGAGAAGGCAGGCAAGGTCGACAGAAGTGTATTGGATATACATTATATGAATGTGTACTTTACTAGTACTCCTGGCAGCACCAGGGTATTAGATACCGGTTCGGTTGCTAAGTGTTAGTAACTCGAAATAAAAGCTGCGGAATAAACGGAGACTAGCTAAAGGTGAGATGACGATATGTGTTGGAAGTGTTTCCAAGGTTGATGTGATCAAGCATCGCATGCTCCCTCTACCATCGAGATTTGGTGTTTGCGTTAAGCATGATTGGATTATGTTTATCGCAATACGGTTATTCATTTAAGGAGAATAATGGTTACTCTGTTTATTTGAATAATACCTTCAATGGTCTTGCACCTAAAATGAATCTCGATCGTAGTGATACACATGTTCGTGCCAAAAGATATAAGATAGTAATGATAGTTCCACATACTTGTGGCACTGCCATTTGAGTCATATTGGTATAGAACGCATGAAGAAGCTCCATGTAGATGGATCTTTGGACTCACTCGTTTTTTAAAAGATTGAGACATGCGAACCATGTCTATTGGTATATATGCATGAAGAAACTCCATGCAGATGGATCGTTTGGACTCACTTGATTTTGAATCACTTGAGACATGAAAATCATACCACATGGGCAAGATGACTGAAAGTCCTCGTTTTCAGTAAGATGGAACAAGAGAGAAACTTATTGGAAGTAATACATTTTGATGTATGCAGTCTAATGAGTGCTGAGGCATGCAGTAGATATCGTTATGTTCTTACTTCACAGATGATTTGAGTAGATGCTGAGTGTATTTACTTGATGAAACACAAGTCTGAATTATTGAAAGGTTCAAGTAATTTCAGAGTGATGTTGAAGATCGTCGTGACAAAAGGATAAAATGTCTGTGATATGATCATAGAGATGAGTATCTAAGTTACGAGTTTGGCACACAATTGAGACATTGTGGAAAGTGTTTCATAATTAATACCGCCTGGAACACCATAGTACGATGGTGTGTCCGGACATCATAGCAGCACCCTATTGGATATGGTGCATACCATGATGTTTCTTATCGAATTACCACTATCGTTTATGGGTTTAGCATTAGAGACAACCGCATTCACTTTAAAAGGGGCACCACGCAATTCCGTTGAGACGACACTGTTTAGAGAAACCTAAGTTGTCGTTTCTTAAAAGTTTGGGGTTGCGATGCTTATGTGAAAAAGTTTCAGGCTGATAAGCTCGAACCCAAAGCGGATAAATGCATCTTCATAGAAAACCCAAAACAGTTGGGTATACCTCCTATTTCAGATCTGGAAGCAAAAGTAATTGCTTCTAGAAACGAGTCCTTTCTCGAAGTTTCTCTCAAAAGAATTGAGTGGGAGGATGGTGGAGACTTGATAAGGTTATTGAACCGTCACTTCAACTAGGGTGTAGCAGGGCACAGGAAGTTGTTCCTGTGGCACCTACACCAATTGAAGTGGAAGCTTATGATAGTGATCATGAAACTTCGGATCAAGTCACTACCAAACCTCGTAGGTCGATAAGGATGCGTACTACTTCAGAGTGGTACGTAATCCTGTCTTGGAAGTCATGTTGCTAGACAACAATGAACCTACGAGCTATGGAGAAGCGATGGTGGGCCCATATTCCGACAAATGGTTAGAAGCCATGAAATCCGAGATAAATGGATCTTTGAGAAGAAGACGGACGTGGACGGTAATGTTACCATCTATGAAGCTTGACTTGTGGCAAAGAGTATTTCCACAAGTTCAAGGAGTTGACTACGATGAGATTTTCTCATCCGTAGCGATGCTTAAGTCCGTCGGAATCATGTTAGCATTAGCTGCATTTATGAAATCTGGCAGATGGATGTAAAAACAAGTTTCCTTACCAGTTTTCGTAAGGAAAGGTTGTATGTGATACAAT
Source organism: Triticum aestivum (assembly GCF_018294505.1). NCBI lineage: Eukaryota > Viridiplantae > Streptophyta > Magnoliopsida > Poales > Poaceae > Triticum > Triticum aestivum. The sequence goes on along the minus strand of NC_057799.1, from coordinate 377,994,891 downwards.
CAGAAAGTTTTTGTCGATCCTAAGGATGCTAAAAGGTATGCTAGCTCCAGCGATCCTTCCATGGACTAGAGCAAGCATCTCGGAGTCAGAATATAAGCTTTGATGGAGCGATCAAAGTTTTTGGGTTTATACAAAGTTTGTTAGGAACTTGTATTTACAATAAAGTGAGTGGGAGCGCTACAACATTTCTGATAAGTATATGTGAATGACATATTGTTGATCCGAAATGATGTAAAATTTCTGGAAAGCATAAAGGGTTGTTTGAAAGGAGTTTTTCAAAGGAAGACCTGAATAAAGCTGCTTACATATTGGGCATCAAGATCTATAGAGATAGATCAAGACGCCTGATGATACTTTCAAAGAACGCACACCTTGACATGATTTTGAAAGAGTTCAAAATAGATCAGCAAAGAAGGAGTTCTTGGCTGTGTTACAAGGTGTGAGTGTTGAGTAAGAGTCAAGACCTAACCACAACAGAAGAGAGAGAAAGGACGAAGGTCGTCCCCTATGCTTTAGACGTAGGCTCTACAGTATGCTATGCTGTGTACCGCACATGAAGTGTGCCTTGCCATGAGTTGGTCAAGGGGTACAATAGTGATCCGGGAATGGATCACATGACAACGGTCGAACTTATCCTTAGTATCTAGTGGACTAAGGAATTTTCTCGATTATGGAGGTGAAAAGGAGTTCGTCGTAAAGGGTTACGTCGATGCGAACTTTGACACTAATCCGGATGACTCTGAGTAGTAAACCGGATTCGTATAGTAGAGCAGTTATTTGAAATGGCTCCAAGTAGCGCGTGGTAGCATCCACAAGATGACATAGATATTCGTAAAGCACACACGGATCTGAAAGGTTCAGACCCGTTGACTAATAACCTCTCTCACAAGCATAACATGATCAAACCAGAACACATTGAGTGTTAATCACATAGTGATGTGAACTAGATTGTTGACTCTAGTGAACTCTTTGATGTTGGTCACATGGTGATGTGACCTATGAGTGTTAATCACATGGCGATGTGAACTAGATTATTGACTCTAGTGCAAGTGGGAGACTGTTGGAAATATGCCCCAGAGGCAATAATAAATAGGTTATTATTATATTTCCTTGTTCATGATAATCGTTTATTATCCATGCTAGAATTGTATTGATAGGAAACTCAGATACATGTGTGGATACATAGACAACACCATGTCCCTAGTAAGCCTCTAGTTGACTAGCTCGTTGATCAATAGATGGTTACGGTTTCCTGACCATGGACATTGGATGTCGTTGATAACGGGATCACATCATTAGGAGAATGATGTGATGGACAAGACCCAATCCTAAGCCTAGCACAAGATCGTGTAGTTCGTTTGCTCAGAGGTTTTCTAATGTCAAGTATCGTTTCCTTAGACCATGAGATTGTGCAACTCCCGGATACCGTAGGAATACTTTGGGTGTACCAAACGTCACAACGTAACTGGGTGGCTATAAAGGTGCACTACAGGTATCTCCGAAAGTGTCTGTTGGGTTGGCACGAATCGAGACTGGGATTTGTCACTCCGTGTAAACGGAGAGGTATCTCTGGGCCCACTCGGTAGGACATCATCATAATGTGCACTGTTTGATCAAGGAGTTGATCACGGGATGATGTGAGTTATGGAACGAGTAAAGAGACTTGTCGGTAACGAGATTGAACAAGGTATAGGATACCGACGATCGAATCTCGGGAAAGTAACATACCGATAGACAAAGGGAATTGTATACGGGATTGATTGAATCCTCGACATCGTGGTTCATCCGATGAGATCATCGCGGAGCATGTGGGAGCCAACATGGGTATCCAGATCCCGCTGTTGGTTATTGACCGGAGAGTCGTCTCGGTCATGTCTGCCTGTCTCCCGAACCCGCAGGGTCTACACACTTAAGGTTCGGTGACGCTAGGGTTGTAGAGATATTAGTATGCGGTAACCCGAAAGTTGTTCGGAGTCCCGGATGAGATCCCGGACGTCACGAGGAGTTCTGGAATGGTCCGGAGGTAAAGATTTATATATGGGAAGTCTTATTTTGGTCGCCGGAAAAGTTTCGCACTTTATCGGTATTGTACCGGGAGTGCCGAAAGGGGTCCGGGGGGTCCACCAAGGGGTCCACCAGCCCCGGGGGGGCCACATGGGCTGTGGGGGGTGCGCCTTGGCCTATATGGGCCAAGGGAACTAGCCCCAAGAGGCCCATGCGCCAAGAGATAAGATAAACGGAGAGTCCTAAAGGGGGAAGACACCTCCGAGGTGCCTTGGGGAGGAAGGACTCCTCCCTGGCCGCACCCTTCCTTGGAGGAAGGGCCAAGGCTGCGCCCCCCCCTCTCCCTTGGCCCTATATATAGTGGGGGGGAGGGAGGGCAGCAGCAATCCAAGCCCTGGCGCCTCCCTCTCCCTCCCGTGACACACCTCCCTCCTCCCGCAGCGCTTGGCGAAGCCCTGTTGGAATCCTGCTACTTCCACCACCACGCCGTCGTGCTGCTGGATCTCCATCAACCTCTCCTTCCCCCTTGCTGGATCAAGAAGGAGGAGACGTCGCTGCTCCGTACGTGTGTTGAACGCGGAGGTGCCGTCCGTTCGGCGCTAGGATCATCGGTGATTTCGATCACGACGAGTACGACTCCATCAACCCCGTTCTCTTGAACGCTTCCGCTCGCGATCTACAAGGGTATGTAGATGCACTCCTTCCCTCTCGTTGCTAGTAAACTCCATAGATTGATCTTGGTGATGCGTAAAAATTTTTGAATTTCTGCTACGTTACCCAACATGATATTCATGATGACCGGTGGCGCTCCAGCTCGGAGCCCGCCAAATTCTTCTCGATCTCCATATCAGCAGCCTTTGACTTGGACGACGAGGCTCCGTGCTTGGTTTCCTTACTCTCCCACCGTGACAAATATCCAGGAGGGGATGGTGGCACCGAACCACCAGCTATTCCTCCTCCAGAATCAACATCACGTCCCTTCTGTCCAATCCCTTCCCCATCGCCACGCTCATGACCCGGGACAAGGCCCCGGCCTGTCGTACCTCCACATCCTCTGCTCCTTCCCCATCGAGATGAGTTTCTGCCACCACTTGGGGCCTCCATGGCATCTCCCATGATGAACAGGGCCAAAGAACCGATGCAATCTGCCCCTGAGTTCTGTCGCAGCAAATACCGGGGCTAGGAAACCCTAGGGACTGCGCCTTGAGAAACCGTCCGGGGAGGGCACCGGTAAGGAAACGTCGGCCTGGGCCGGCGGAGTAGGTAAACCCTCATCGCCTTAATAAAGCTATATGTTGGTTTGTTTTAGGCGACTTGCCTAACTCGTTACCGTAATAAAGCTGTGCTTTAACCCTAAAAAAAGAAACGTCTGGTCACATGATGAGTGGACACCCGGGTTGCGGTACACACAAAAACGCACCCTTAGCCCAATACTGAGTCATGCAAGCCCAGTATGGTCTAGAGAGCTCAGCGCAAAATGCAGCCCGTATAACCAGGCGACCCACGCATCCAAACCCGGGCACGGCCCACTCTCGGGAGGCTTTATCTTTGCCCACTCCTGCACTTCCCCACCGCAGCTCATCTTCTCGTCCACTCCAAACCCTAGCCTCCTCCTCCTCTCGCCGCCGCCGCCGCCGCCATGGTAACGCCTTGTCGCTCGTTCCTTCCCCGTCAACTCGCTGTAGACTTGGTTCTTGTGCTTATCCATCTGGGCATCGTCCGGTGCTGTGTCTGTTCGTGCAGTCAGGGAGGAAGAAGACCCGCGAGCCCAAGGAGGAGAACGTGACGCTCGGCCCCGCCGTCCGCGAGGGGGAGCACGTCTTCGGCGTCGCGCACATCTTCGCCTCCTTCAACGACACCTTCATCGTAAGATCCCAAGGACACGCCGCCTTTCTTGCTGCTTTTCTGTTTACACCGCGGACCTGAAACTCTTGCCACATCTGGCTTCGCTGTCGCAGCATGTCACGGATCTGTCCGGGAGGGAGACGCTCGTCCGCATCACCGGTAATCACATCTCTTCTTATACTCCCCTTTACGAGCAAGGCGTGGTGGCTGATGTATAAATGATGGTGGTTTGTTTCTAATAAGCATCGTCTCGTACTGATAGAGATATGTTCGTTTGGAACAGCATATAGTCAAGTTTCATGATTTGGTATCACCTTGGAGGTTTTTAGATTGCTTTGTAAGCACGGCCCTTAAGATCCCCTCCCTTTTTATCCGTGGGAGCGTGTCGAGTCATAGCCATGCAAGATTGAAAACGAGGATCCGGCGAGTTTTTCTCTGGAACTTCTTCTCTTCCTGTTTTAGTTCTAGCTGTTTACATCATTTCATTGGGTTTCTTGTAGTGTATGTAGCCAGCAGGCAGCAGCTGCTTTATGCACTGCTCATGCTGTGTTCTTCACTCCTGCAACTCTTTGCAACATTAGATGGAGCTGCCTAAATTCTGGAAGTGAACATGCTTGATGTGACTATATTTCACCGAACCAAGTGCATATTGGCACTCCTGTAGTTGTATGTAAAAATCAGCACGATGGTTGGTTCTTTGAAAAAACATTTCACTGAACCAACATTCTTGTTTGGTAGGTAGTATTGGTATTTTGTTTGTCAGTATGACGTAATGCCCACCTTTTTATTTAATGGAATTGATTCATGCAGAAACTCAATAGGGTATGTGAGCCAAATCTCCTTATCCGTTCACTATTTGACTATCCAGTTTGGGATCTGGGCGTTTTCTATTTATGTGAAAATTGTTGGTTCATATGTGAGGTTATCCTAGGTTAAACTTGAGCGAGATTGTTGAGCAATATTTGTCTTGCTTACTTCTTATGAACCTCCTCTTCTGATCATGATGCTGTCTTCCCTATTGAGTTTCATTTTTGATCCTATCAACCTTTTGTAAGCACCGCCCTTAAGATTGCCTCCCTTTTGTTCTGTGGGAGCGTGTCGAGTCATTGCTGTGCAAGATTCATATGAGGCTCTAGAGAGTTTTTCTCTGGAACTCAACTTCCAATTTGATTTATAGGTGTACTCATCTTGCCATTCAGTTTCTTGTGATGTATGGTCGGTATGAAGCAGATGTTCTCTGTCTTGCTTCTGCTGACTTCTACACCCTTGCAACTCTTTGTCAATTAAAATGGGGACGCCTAAATGTTGGAAGAACATGCTTTTGTTTGTTAGTACTTCTGAGTTACATTTGAAGATTTTAGATATTGGCTGTACAATATCTTCAGAACATTTCAGAAGTCTTTTTGAATATAACATATTAGTAGTAGAATATTCTATGTGTGGTCTCCTATTTGGTGGTTGAAGAAGTGAACTCAGTTCACCAAGGCTTGAATGGTTATTCTTGGCTATTATACCTGTTTAGCTATAACTTGCATCTGCCATGGCACTAAACAGTGATTGACTGTCGGTTCTTCTGTGATGCTCAACATCTATCAGTTTCTTTTTTACGTCTTACAAATTTGTGATGTACTAAAGAATTGCATTTTCAGGTGGCATGAAGGTCAAAGCTGATCGTGATGAATCATCCCCTTATGCAGCTATGCTTGCATCTCAGGATGTTGCTGTAAGATGTAAGGTACCAAAAAAGTTGATTTGTTGCATGATCAAGTATGGTGGTAGCCAAATTTGATGAATCCACTGATACATATGGTGATCCTCCCCCCCTGTTTAGGAGCTTGGAATTACTGCTCTGCACATTAAGCTCCGTGCTACTGGTGGAAACAAGACAAAAACTCCAGGTCCTGGTGCTCAAGCTGCGCTTAGAGCTCTTGCACGTTCTGGCATGAAGATTGGACGCATTGGTAAGCTTGTGATGCCCTTGTGTATGCTGTGTCTGTGCCATTTCATCTCATTAGCTTCTGGGAAAAAACTATTCTGCCATTCATTGCATTTGCAAGGCTTGTCTTAATTTTGTCTGGTAGTCAATAGTTCTTGAATTTGTCTGGTCACATGCTGGCTTGGTTTTTATATGTACTTATGTTTTGCTTGTCCTTCCTGTTCATACTATGTTTATGTTATGATCAATGTTGATTTAGTTTTGCCTTGGATGCCAGTTATCGTGATTTCAACCTTTTACATTTTCCAGTTTAGTTTATGATATCATACAGCGGATTAATCCATGATGTTTTTTTTTGCGTTGAGCAGAGGATGTTACCCCGGTCCCCACTGACAGCACCCGCCGGAAGGGTGGTAGAAGAGGAAGGAGGCTGTAATTCCATGCTCGTTCAAGGATGGAACAATACCAAGCTATCGATATCCTGCGTCTTGCAACTTGTTCTGTACTACTCCGTTTATGATGTTAAGTCAGATCTTGTGGATTTATAGATTTTGAGAGATATTGTGTTGCATGTTTAGAAAATGACCCTTTCCCCTCTTTTGAATCAAGTGGTTGCCATCTATTATAACCCTTTCTTTGCTATGGATTTTTACTTTTGCGTCTTGTTGTTGCTTGTTTCATGTGTCTAAAATTGACACACTGTTGTAGCTTCTGCGTCAACTAACCTGCAGTTCGCTTGCTAGCTCATTTTGTTTGTGGGCTTGTTGAGTGGCTTTGCTAAATGGGTGGCCCATAAGATAGTCTACTTCGATGCATGCAATTAGCTCCCATGGGCCATGGCAGTACCCACGGGAATCACTCGCCCGCGTCAGTGACATCCTTAGCCCTCTTCAACCCTAATTTATCTTCACCAACGACCGCTGTTCGTCTCCTTGCTCCACAGTTGTCCTTTTGATCGTGCAGTTTGGCGTGTTCTCGCTGGTTAGTGACCCGTGCCTGACTATTGACTATTATGGCCTTATGGGATGTTACTTGCATGAGGGGAAGTCTGACAAAGTTATTGAACTATCATCCATTCGTAGGGTGCTGATTTTTACTCCCTCTGTTTCAAAATAGATGACCCAACTTCAAGGTTTGAAACAAATTTTACTCAAGATGTTATTCTCATCTCTAACGGTGACGGAGGTGCCATATGCAGTAAGGTTAGTTGAATACAATGAACTGAACAATCTCTTCACTAAACCTGTAAACAATACTATTCATTTGTAACAAATGAACCCAGCTCAATAGAGCTGACACCATAGGACAATTGGTTCGTCCCTATACTCGACAGATTCAGATTAGTCTCTGCTGGACGGAGCAACCTTCATAAGCAGTGGGGTCAGTTGAGCCTAATGAATTTGGCAAATTTTTCACTAGATTGATTAAAAATTGAATTCGTTTGTAACAAATGAACCCGGCCGAGTAGAGTTGCCACCAGAACTATTGATCTAGCTTCGTCCGTGTCTGGCTAGGATCTCTGCTCGACCTATATCTTGCTAGAGAAAATTTTCTCTTGCTTATTCAAGATTCTGTGTGCTAAGCAAGTGGGGACAACTCAAATCTTTGCTTTCAGAGTGGATCAAGTCTTTCTATGTTAGCTTTGTGTCTCAGCGACATTGTCTTGACGGTGGAGGTTCTCTTGTGTGGAATAAGTGTTCACCTGGCTCCATCTCTATTCTCACATGATGTTCGTAGCCAACGTTAGAGAGCTAATGGTGTTTTGATTTCTCATACGTATTATTTTTCATATCGTGATCATATAGTCTTCTTCCTGGGTATCCCGACAATGAAGCAACCACTCGATTATCTGCTTTAAGTGGATGTGTCCCCGACCAAAGTGCTTTAAATGGTCTAATATTCTCACATCTTATGGTGGATCACTCACACGGCTATTTAGGCCCTGTTTGTTTGAGCTTAAACTTCAATTTTTCACTTTGATTTAAAAGCATAAAAAACTTCTAAATAGAGGCTTTTGCCTTATATTTGAGATTAGTCATTTTTGTACAACTATGTTTTTGTACGATTTCACTATAGGATGCTCAGAACAAAACCGCGAAACGATTGACAAAGCTTGAGAGCACATTTATGTAACTTTGTGACCTTCAATGTTCCTTGTCTTCTTTTTCAATCTACCACAACTTTACACTCTTTTTTTTTTGAAAAAGAGAGCTCCCTCTCATATTTCTATTAAAAAGAACCACAATGTCTTTGGTTACAACTAAGAAAGTGAAGAGATAAACGCCATTCGTCACTGAACTCTCGCGAGATGAGCATATTGGTCACACAAGTCTCAAAACGTGGAAAACGGGTCAGTTTGGTTTGCTATATGAGCAAACGGGTCACTCTCTTCTTTTGAGTCATTGGCGCAGCCCACGTGGCGTTGTGAGTCAGCGGTGTACATTTGCAAGAAAACCCCTAGAAAAAAAAACATATGCAGTACCGACCCCCGCCAGCGCACTCCACCCCCAAACCCCGACCTTGCGACCTTGACGGCGGCTGGGTGCCCGTCGGCGGCAATGTCAACCCCGTTGGCTGCCTCCGTAGGTTGCGGCGGCGGAGAGGATGGCGAGGTAGCCGCCCCCCCTACAGTAGCCGCCGCGGCTGATGACGGCGATGAATCTGCGGGTACTGGCGGCGGCGGTGTTTGTGGTGAAGCCGTTCTCGGTGTGGCTGATGCCGGTGGTCGCGCTGGTGCTGAGCTTCTTCCTCGACGGCGATTTCCTTGGGATGATGCACCCGAGTATGGTAAGTTCTTCTCACTGATTCTCTTCCCCTTCGTTTGTGCTTTTTTTAGGTTCTTGAGATAAGTGGATGATTTTAGGTTCAAAATTGGGGATTTTTTGTTAGATAAGTGGATGATTTTAGGTTCAAAATTGGGGATTTTTTGTCAGTAAACAGATGAATTTGTACTTTTTTTGCAATGCAGGGGATTGTAGTGACTTATTTAGCTTAGTAATACATCACAATGGATGGTTCTGTGGTGTTGGATCGAACCGTGTTTACTTGCAGGAATCAGTAGATGTTTTTGATGGCTGTGACAAGGGTACATTCTGCTGTGCTCTGGTGGATTGGATGATCAAGCAACTAGGATATGCTTTGCCATCCATGGGATTTCCAGTGTACTGGTTGGATCCAGGCAAAACAGTAGTAGATGGTTTGAGGGAGATGAACTTAGAAATGCATGCAAAAACTATGGCAGATTCAGTTTGTGCAAGAGGTGGCCACAATTTGCATGTTTATGTTGATCATGATATGTTCTGGACAAACAACTTTGGGATGATGTTCTTCTGCAACCAGTTGAGCTACCTAGAGTGATAAGTCCTTGCAAGAAAGATATTGAGTCAGAGGACATACCAGCTAGCAAATTGATGCCTACATTCAGTGAGCAAATGTTCAATATGATGTCAGGTGGATATCAAGATTTGTGCAACAACAACAGATCCATACCTGCTAGGAGGAACTTGAGTGCTAATTTTGTGAAAGAATAATTTACATGGAAAAGAAAGGGAAGGAGAATATGTTTCCTCAGGTTGTACAGCAAGAAGAAGAATTTGCTGCTGTTAGAGGAGAAGAATTAGCTGGTGTGCAAAAAAAAGATTTTGCTGCTATGGAAGAAGAAGATTTTCCTGCTATGGAAGAAGAAGATTTTGCTGCTATGCAAGAAGAAGATTTTGCTGCTATGCAAGAAGAAGATTATGGTGATGAGAGTGAAGAAGAAGAGTGTGGCTATGCATCAGACTCAAGTATTGATCCAGATTTTGCAGATTCTGACTATGATTTTGAAGCTGGAGATGACACCTTGTTTAATGAAAATGTTGACACTTCTGTCCTAGATGACATAATAGCTGCAACTAGGAAAGTTGTGAAAGAAGATGCAAATGGTGATGATCCAGATGTTGTTGATACAGAGAAATTAGAGCTCCGAGAGAGTGAAGACAGGACAAAATTTGATTTTCCAGCTTTCAACAAATTGACAGACATGGAAGACCCAACATTTAAACTTTGCATGGTCTTTTCAAACCCTGCAGAATTAAGAAATGTTTTGTCCATGTACATAATGAAAAACCCAAATGATTAGTGCCACACCTGTGACACGAAACATGGTCTAAACGTCTCCATTACCATTCATTTTGCCACATCAAACAAATGACATCAGTGGGATATTTTTGGTTTTTGGACTAAAAAATGTTTTATTTCTTCAATAAAAAGTCCAATTAAAAAAAATCATTTTCATCATTAAATCCATTCCGACGAGATCTTCAAAACTAGATCTCATATTGATATGTTTCAACGACTTTTTTGGGGCAAAAAGTTGCATGATGTTATACTGAAATTGCCATAGTGTTTATACTAAAGTTGCCATGATATGTTTCATCTATTTTTTTCTTCTAGATTTAAAGATACCATTTTATTTCAACTACTTTCACGGTAAATTTTATTAATTGAGCATGGCAAATGTTAGTAATTAACCATGACAAATTTAATCCATGGATCATGGCAATTTTTAGTAATTCATCATGGCAAATTTAGTTTATAGATCATGACAATTTTAGTATTTCCTATTTCGACCATGAAAATTATTATTTTTATGAACTATGGCAAATTTTAGTGCATGTATCATGGCAAATTTATGTAATTCATCATGGCAATCTTAGTTTTTGGTTCATGGCAAATTTGAGTCATTGACCATGCATTTTTAAAGTAATTGATGACAAATTACTTTTTAGTTATGAACCATGTCAAAATTATTTCATGGATCATGGCAAATTTTAGCAATTCACCTGGAAAATTTAATTTCCTAATTCCCTTTCTTTATAACATATCAAAATTACTTTAAACGTAGAAGAAAAATTAGTTGAGACATATCATAGCAATTTCAGTGTAAAGACTATGGTAATTTATATGCAATAGACATGACAACTTTTAACAAAAAAAATTGTCGAAACATATCGATATGGAATCTAGTTTCGAAGACCTCGTCGTGACGAATTTAATGGTAAAAACAGTTTTTCAATTGGATTTTTAATTTAAGAGATAAAACATTTTAAAAATTAATAACGCAAAAGATATCCGCTGACATCACCAGTTTCATCACTTATGCATGCATACGGTGACGTGGCGTGATGTGTGCTGATAGAGGCGTTTGCTCCAAGCCTCCTACCACACGTGTGGTGAATATCGACGTCCATGAAAAAAGACGGTTAAAACATTCAAAGACCAACGTAAGGAAAACAAACTTGCAAGACCCGAAAGTAACTTTGCATGGCGTCACTCTCGCCCCAGGATCGTCGGAGGCATATGGCCAGGAATCCAGCCACCCAGGATGGACATGGATGGCACCTCACTGGCTCACTCAAGGCCGATGTATGGCCACTTGGCCACCCTAGCTGCTGGGCCAGCGGGTTCCAGTACCACCGGTGGGCACTGGGCACTGGGCAGTGGCGCCACTGTGCCATATATCTGCCTATCTGAATCAGGCAATGGAAAAGTGCAGCCTCATGATCTCATGGCGATCTCCGGCTCTATCCAGTATCCACCCACATGTACTCGCATCGCGGATCGCCACTACTCCTACTACCTCACCAAGACAGAAACTCTCTATTACCTTACCTTACCGAACCCCCATATACGTACCTCGGAAATATATCATTGCCTTCCACGTCACATCGTCGAGGGCTGCAACTGCAAGAGGCCACATTGGGCAGGGACAACTGGCGTCACCTTTGATCTGATCTGGAATCCCACAGTATCGCCGTTGCCAGCAAGCCACAAACCGCTCGTCTTCGCGATCGGCCTCCCGAAAGGCGGATCCGGGACGATCGCGAGAGCCACTGGGCCACGCACGCACCGCCACCGGAGCTCCTGTCGGCGTCAGTGGCTGCTTCATAGACCGTGACTCATGCGTGCCCGTCACTTGCTCGGTTCCGGTGTGCGCCCGTCCACTCGTCCTGCATGCGATCCTCCATTGCTCCCGGATGGCAATGCGTGCATGTGACCCAATGGAAGCAGCACGTCTCACGGCCGCGCACTGTTCGTCGACGCCATTGCTGCCCGTCATCCGTTGATCCACGCATGCACGCATCGAGGCTGGCCGCTCCACGTTGCCGCCGGGACGTTGCGGGGGCGGCTACCGGCGGAAGGCGAAAGAGGAAGTACCAGAACGTGGCAACGTGCGCGTGCGCCGCTGGCCGTAGAGATAATTGGTGAGGGCGCCGTGTCCGCTGCCGTGTATCCATACATGGCGTCAAGCTAGAGTGGTAGCGATGGGACCAGCCTAGAACGTCGTCTACGTTTTTACAACCCCTCTTGCGTGAACGTGAGTAGAGCACATCAATGGATAGGTTTTCGTGATTCGACATGATTCTCAAACGTCGCTGTTTTGCTGCCACTGCACTTACGGAGTGGCCTCTGATCGGATGCTGTCTCCGGACTCTTCTCAACTGCTCGCCGTTGCTGGAATATGACCAGTTTCCTTCAGCTGTACCTCACGTTGCTGAACAATGGAGAGGATCAAGTTCAGTGGACAGTGCTGGAGAGCTACGTAGCACGGGCAGACGGAGAGCTTCATCTTCGATGCCTGCTGCCATTTTTTTTTTGCGCGAAGCCACTTCTTGTCTTGTCCGGAAGACATGTGTAACGATAATACTCCTTTCGTTCAGAAAATACTCCCCTTCTTCATAATTCTTGTCGTGGTTTTAGTTTAAACGTTTAATCTCATAACAGAACATATGTCCCCCCCCCCCTCTTTGCGGGTAGAACATATAGTTTTTTGCTTTAGTGCGGATCACCAATCCTCATGCAAATGTCCGGATCGGATCGTCTACACACTTTAGCCATCCAACAGTGGATCAAACTTGTCCGACAGGTCCGGACGTCCAAAATCCTGCAAAACCAACACCAAACTGAGAAGGTTTGGGGAGTTTGAATGTCCGCCATGTCGGACTCCGACGACACGGGCCCACCCAAAAGACCTTCTCTCGATGCGTCCGCTCGTTCTAGAACCCTCTCTATACGGGGCATTCACGCCGGCCGTCAACCCACCCGACATTCACACCGGCATAACAACCGAGATGCCTACTCAGGCTGGCACCCACATTCAACCTGCCGCTCCGCCTACCCCGGCTATTTAAACCGGCCCACCACACCCCAAAACCCTACCCCTCCAAGCACTTCTCCCACCGCCCGAGCCGTTGTCCAACCATCCCTTCTCACCCCTCCGCATCCTCGTCCATCATTCACTGTTTGCCATGGCGTTGCAACCAAATCGCACGAAGGTCCGCGGCGAGGAGGCCTGATGGACACACATTGGGGTCAATCTCCAAGCTCTGCGGAGGAGGAGGAGGGCGCCCCCATGGCCATGATAGAGATCACCATGGAGGAGGCAGATGAGGAGGATGGCGACCCCATGGCCATGGTAGATATTACCATGAAGGACGCGGATGAGGAGCAGGCGCCAACACTAGTGGAAGGGATAGAAGACCAGTTCGAGATAACGCTTAGCAATTCAAAGGGCAAATGATTGACATATGGAGGATGACTTTTTTGGTCAGCACAATGTTTATCATGTTCATGTTGTATTTTTTAGATTACTTTGCGAAACGTACATACACACACATACACTCACCCCTATGAGTGCTTACACACATACCAATCTTCATATTGGCAAAGTCACCAGAGGCACATGTAATCAACGGGATAGTCGTATTTTTCACTGAACAGACATCATCGAAAAGTTTATAATAAATTCAGGAAAATACGAACACCCATGTCAAGTCCAAAACTCGAACTCGGATGGGTTTGTTTGAGCACAAGTAACCTAACCAACTGAGCTACGTCCATTCATCTTTCTTTGCAATATTTAAGGGGGTATGAAAATGATTTTAGTGATGGTGTAGCATATCTTTGTTTGCATGAAGCTAGTACCATTTCGCTATATCCATATTGCTTGCTAATTGATCTCTTCATATAAGTTCGCCTAGTACATTTTTGTGAAATACAATACCACAATTCTCCAAAACCAATGAATTTGCTAAACTTTGCAGTCTTGTATTCATCCATCACTCCCTCATTGACATCGATAGCCCTTCAATGCACGTACACCACTTTTTGTAGTAGGTTGGTATCAATCCAATAGCACGTATTATCAAATCTTAGAAAGAAAGGTTTTGACAGCCTTGGTTGGGATGATGAGGCGCTCCAAGTCATTACTTAAGTTTGATCGGCGTGAGAGGCTTCCCGCCCTCAACCCCAATCCAATTGGCCTAACTGGCCTAACTGACATATATCAATGTCATTGGTTATATCTCTAAAGTGGCTGGTGGACAAAATATGTCTAGAATTAACCGCTATTAATTGTCTACTTATCTTGCTGTCAAGTCTTTGCACTTGGGTTCTTTTTCTAAGGCTGCTCGCGGTTGTGGTGGAGTGTATCACACACTAGTACTACTTTTGTAGTACATAGTATCTATGTTATACTCCCTCCGTACTAAAGTTAGTACAACATTGAGTCACTTATTTTGGGATCGGAAGGAGTAGTATTTTAGATGAACTCATTTATTGTTTTGCATGTCACAGTGTGACACATCGCTTAACATGGTCTTCATTTAATGGCATTCCACCTCAACCAAATTGCCAAGTTAGCAACTTAGCATGCATGATACATTGATAGTACTTGCTCCACTTCGGGAATCTAAAAGCATTAGAAAACAACGTCGAACACCCTAATCTTAATCTCACTTAATAAGATTCGTAGTTTCATTTTGCTTATTGTTATTAAGATTGTAATTTTTGGTAATGTAATTTTTTTACAGGAGTGATGTACACTTCTAAGTGGCTGATTTTTGAAAAAAAAAGTGAATAAATAATGTAAACATCATGGGTCAAGCTTGTCAGGTTGTAGGGTTTAGAGACCAGAAGTAAACCCGGCGATGGTCATATTGAAAAAAATGAACCTTTCCTTTAGCGATATAATGGATGGATAGATAGAGTGCAACCTTGGAAACTAAAACTCGTCCGGCAATATATATACTTTCCACCAATGTGCACGGCAGAGTATGCATAGAACTTTTATTATTCCTACGGGCAAAATGATCCCTTCGTAGTGCACTTATACTACGTGCAAACCTAGCTACGTACGTACCCACGTAGAACTATCACGTTTCACTAGAGATCAATTTAACAGAATATGAGCCAAATTCAGGCACATATATAGGAAGCCTGCATGTAGATCCACCTTAAATTCTAAGCACCGTTCATGAGCGCTGGCTTCTTCATCTCCCACGCCGTGAGCTGTGACACCTTGATGTCCACCTTGCCGTTGTTGAAAACGTGAAGGTGAGCGTTCTTGCCTAGGGCGAGGGTCGGATAGACCCGGGAGAGGATGCAGGTCCTGCCTCCTGCCCCGAAGCTCTCGACCACGGACCGATCAATCTAGACATAGAAAATATGGGCAAACGAAATCAGTAAGGAATGGTCCATTTGTGAACTTGTACATTGTACGAGATGAGGAACATATGGTAGCCAATATCGTACCAGGCTCCTCAGAGATATCTTGCCCTTCGCTATGTCAGTATCAACAAAGCCTGCGAACGTCGGCTTGTAGAGGTTCGGGTTCAAAGATGACCTGCACCAACAAAAAATCCCAACGTCAGATCAATGCTAGCTAATACGTGTATGTCACATGCGTGAGAAATAATGAATTTAAGGAACAAATGAGGATCGGGAGATGGCATTACGTGGTGGGGTCGGAGCACATGAGGACCACCGGCTTGGTGCTGTTGATGTTGCGCGCGGCCTTGAACACCCGGAAGAAGACCGCCGTCTTCTCCTCCAGCTTGGACGAGGCGAGCACCCACAGACCAAAGGGGCCCACGCCGCCTTCCACGTCGGCACCCCTCACGCTGCACAGCTTCTGGGCGTCGTTGGCTAGCGCTGGGTCCAACGCCTCCGCTCCCTCCAAGCTCGGCACCTCAAAGCTCACCTCGACGTCAGCCTGATGAAACAAGTTAGCCGGGTAATTAACTATGAACTCATCACCACACACTTACAAAAGGGAACAAACATATGCTGGTCAAATTAATGTATCTGGATTAAAACGATCTATTGTTAGGTTGCATCAGTTCAGTTGGAGCCTACTCTAATGCAAGGCCAATGCCAGTGTGCGCGTGACGACGAGTCTAGTTTTCTAAGCTGTAATGGATCGGAACGGAACGCATGACGCCGAGCTGAGATTAAAGTGCAGGACAGGTGTAGTGAAATCTACGGAGTAGAAAAGGCACAACAGAGTGGGCACTGCACACTGGACAGAACGTGGATCAGAACCGCGCCGGATAAGATAGCGCGGTCCAGGATAACACATACTACTGGCTGAGCAATATATTCTGCAGGGCCGGCGCCACTCAAGGCAAGGCAGTACGTAGATAGTGATCTCGATCGCCTTTTGGTCCTAGAAAATGTCACCTGGATTGCACACGAACTAACTCAGAAAGGCACGCTCACCTGTGAGCTTCGTAGCCCGGTGACCTCGACGTGCTCTCCCCGCTTCACCACCCTGTCCTTGAGACTCACCGGCTTTTTCGCCCTCAGCGCCTCAAGCTCCTCCACAGGCCACTGCATCAGCTGCCTCCCACTCGGGTCCAGCCAAACCTTCCTCGGAATCGCCTGAAAATATCACACGGATAACTGAGACCATGCATGCATGGTGCACATGAAAGTTTTTTGGTTACTACGTACACCAGCATATGATATGATATGATTAGCTACCTGGATTCCGGCCCATCCCTTGGCGACGTCGTCGACGGCGGTGTCCGACTCGTTGGCCCAGCCCCACAGGATACGGCGGCGCTTGATCGGGTCGTAGAACGTCTTGGAGGCGTAGAAGTTGCCGTAATCGTACCGCAGGTGGTGCTCGTCGCCGGCGGGGTTGTCCGGCACGTACCGCTCGGTCTTCCGGTTGTAGGTGCCGACGGTGTAGTAGTCGTAGCGGCGCAGGTCGAGGCTGTTCTTCAGCACGTGCTTCACCCTCGGGCTGGACGTCACCGACGTGTCGAGCCCGTTCTGCCGGCCGTCCACCGTGACCGGGTACAGGTCCGGGCACTCCCACATCCCCGTGGGCGCCGAGTGCAGCGGCTTCCTCACCCGCGTCCACCGCATGAAGTCGCGGCTCCGGTACACGTACGCCACGCCGCGGGACGCGCCCGAGAGGGCGCCGATGAGCAGCCGCCAGTGGCCGTCGGCGTACCACGCGGTGGTCGGGTCCCGGAACTGGGTGGCGTTGATGCCGCCCTCCGGCACGATGATGGGGTTGCTCCTGGGCTTGACCCACTCGCGGAGCAGCGGGTCCGACTTGTTCTTGGGGAAGGCGATGTTCTGCACCTCGTAGTTGATGTCGGCGCGGTCGATGCCCGTGTACATGATCACCGGCGTGCCGTCGCGCAGGATGGTGGCCGAGCCCGACCAGCAGCCGTACTTGTCGGACTTGATGCTGGGCTGGATGGCCGTCTCCAGCGCCACCCAGTTGATGAGGTCGCGCGAGACCGAGTGCGCCCACACGATGTTGCCCCACACGGCCCCCTTGGGGTTGTACTGGTAGAAGAAATGGTACCACCCCTTGTAGTACATGGGCGCTGCATGCACCAAATTTCACCAAGTCACATGTCCAGTTCACATTCACATTCCCATGAAGAGAGTTCACCTCATTAGATGATGATCTCAGTGAAGTTAATGACCAGCCAATTATTTTCATTCATTATAATGGTTTCTGCATAGGGTTGCAAGTTCGCCAGCCATGCAGCATGCATGCATGCATGCCTGTATATGTGTTGTTTAGTAATCAGGACGAAAAGGCGTTGCTGTTCAACGGGGTTGCAAGTTGCAGAACACGGATTCTTCTAGCAGCTAGCATCAAATTGAAGACGCGACAGAGACGCGTGACAGGATATTAAAACAAGCGCGGGAGAAGGACGACGTACCGTTGGGATCTGGCGTGGCATTCGGAGAGCGGAGCAACCACCAACATGGTGATAAGAAAATTCGCAAGTTAGAGCCAGTTATAAACCTTTGCAAAAAAAAAATGCATCGTTATTAAACTAATCCACACAAGTGCAAGCTGGCTAAGCAACTCTAGCTCACTGGACACCGGAGGAGCCCCGTGACCGTAGCCAGTTCACAGAAAGCTAGTCCTAAAGCATGCATGTTCTTGCTTCTTGTAAAGCAGTATAGTAGTACTACACAAACTGAGCACCGTATGACCTAGCTAAATTTAGTAACAAAACAGAAATGGACATGATTATGAAGTTTCTTGTATGGCCCAAGAAACTGACCACCCACCCTCCGCCGGCCATGCATGGTTCTGAAGTTCAGTTGTCCGAAGAGCAAGGGCGTGCTAGTGCTACTACACACCGTTGGTTTGTTTAGCCATGCAAAAGAAGGATGTCCGCCTAGCTAGCTCTAAGCTTCACTCTAGCTCGAACAGGAGAGATGGGTTAGTGGGCATGTACCGTTGATCCAGTTCTTTATGGGCCGGAAGTGGTACCCCGTGCTCAGCTCGGCGTCAAGAATTGACGGCGGCACGTCGGCCGCCGCCGCCTCCGTCTCGAGGAGGTGGGTCTCGTAGACGACATGCGACGCCCCGGCGAGCTGCAGCAGCAGCAGCACCGAGCATGCCCATGCAACTCTTCCCCCAAGAACCACCATTGCACTCACACTCGGGCACAGAGGCCGGCGATGGGAAGAAGAACAGGTAGAGAAGGATCGATGTCTGTGCAGAAGCAGAGGCCAGGGGGGGGTCATATTTATAGTGTGAGGGCCGTAGCGCTGGGGTGCGAGGGCAGGCTATTCGAGCGCTGAAAAGCCTGAAAGTTTAAAGTTTGCAGGGTGAGACAAAAGGCCACGAATTCAGATACGAAGAGAGATTTTTCATGGGGTATTATTGGATGATATAACCAGACAATTGGACATCATCTGATAGGGAAGTGCCAGTACTCCTATATTTTCCTTTTTTTTAATGTTTATTTAGGACTTTCTCAGGTAGCTTCTGTGATGGAGGGAAATCTCGCTTTGGGTGTGAGAAATCTGTGGAAATGTTGGTGCTGCCACATGGCTAGCTGGGTCTGGTTGCTCGAGTTGAGAAGTGCAAGTTGCTTGCTTTTATTGGTTGCTTTTGAGAAAACAATGGCCTAAACTTGTCATTAGTAGTTACAGTAGTTTTCACCTCCACCATACGAGGTCCATACGTCTCGCTCGTGGTCGATTGCGTGCTTGTCATCCGAGGCACATTTCAACTGCAGGCTCTAGCCGGATCAAGCAATCGACGAATTTCGGGAGTGGAGAACACGCGACGCTGATACGTTTTTCCACCATCACCACGCTCCGTCGGATACACCGCGATCGATCTACTTCACGCGCCACTTGCATACATGCACTTGCAGGTAGTCCTGGCTACCACTGCTCGCGCGCTCCAGCTGCTCTCTACAGGTTTCACCCCCATCTATTGCCCTCGCGCGCCACTTGCATACATACATGCACTTGCAGGTGAGTACACAGCACCCGTACCAAGTGGCAACTCGCTCGCTGTCGTGGTGTCGGCGGCACGCGCCGGTGGGTCACCGCGAGGCACGGGCGGACGGGACGGGCATGTAGCCGGCCGGTCGGAGGTCGGTCCAGATCGATGAGAGCATCAGCCGGATACACCAAAATCCAACCCTCATTGGATACCTCAATTAAAAATCTTGAATCTATACTATCATATGCAACGTAAAATCTAATCTAAGCTGAGCTCGTCGGACTCTGTCATGCCCATGTCCGCCGACCAGCTGCGCTCCTCAAAGTGTTCCTTCGATCGCCGACGAGGTAGAGTAGGACATGGGACACGCACCACGGTCTCCCATGCTCTACTCTTCCTCGTCGGAGCCCGGAACCTTCACGGTGCCAGTGGACGTGAGATCGATGATGGATCCGTCCTGGGAGGAACCGATGATGTCCACCACGACACGGGTGCGACGTCCAGACTGGGGCACAGTACGAGGTACCGGAGAATGCGACTCCGTCATGCCAACGTCCACCGCCGCGAGGGCTGCGTCCGTTGCCTGGCACGACGGGCACGCCGCGCCATATTCGTGTCAGACGACGCCCATGCGTTCACCTCTGCCTCGGCGAACCAATGAATGGGTTGCACATCCGCCATCGTGTCCGTATGCCAGACGGACCCGCACCGCCTCCAGTGAGGCAGTGGCGACACACGTTGCGGCAGATTCATGCGCCATTTGGACGGACACAATGAATTCCCAGCGGAAGGAGTTCGAGCGCTGCCGTCAGGAGCGGCAGAGCGCAAGCCGGACTGTCATCTCCTCCTCGGGGCCGCTTGAGATTAGCTCGGGGTCAATGGATCTGGAGGTGTAGGAATCAGATCCACTGCCCGCCATGCTGGAGATCGCCAGACGGGAGCTTAAGTGGAATAGTGAAGTGGCTAGGGTTTGGTCCGGAGAGCAGATGAGGACGAATATATATGAGTTGGATGGGCCAGCGTGGGCCGAATCCGACATGACAGACACGCCCGGTCACACCCAGGTCATCCCTTATTCAGGCTAGATATGATGGATGCCGGTCAGTCCGGACGTTTGAGGCCGGTTTGAGGTGTCTATCTGAATCGGGTTTTTCTAACTGATCAGTGATCGGGCCATCCACCCAAACATTTGAGACAAGTTTAAGGCCCGGCTGTGCTCTGAATTTTGAAGCAGCAAATTTCTCAAAAAAAACGAAGAAAAAAAAAAGATCAACGGCAGCCGCGTGTAACACGCGCTCGGCACTCCCGCGTCATTACGTGATTGCTTCTTCTTCTCACAACGGGCCTCCCGCGTCATTACGTGATTGCTTCTTCTCACATCGTGATTACTACCACACTAACACTACCACGGTATTTTTTTAGTAGGGTAACGTGCGAGGTGCTTGCGGCGATGCTTAACTAGGGCGCGTTGATTGTGTTGGGAAACCGGGGCGACCGAGTGTGGCGGCGGCCTCGTGCGTATCGCACGGGGCTAGCCCCTCCCGTTTTCCCCACTTTATGTTAAGTGGGTACTTATCTCTTGACCACCTACCCCCTATATAAATCAACGAGGAGCCATCATTGTAACACCTGATCATTGATTAATAAAACTGGTCTCCTCTATCTCCCTGTGTCACTTTTACTTTCGCATATTTCGATTACTTCGACTACTTCGTCTACGACGCTCGCTCTCGCTCCGCAACCTCGGACCGGACTCGCCGGCGGAGTTGCGGAACACGTTATCAGCACGCTTCGCTCCATCAACTCTCCGTCAAGCCTTCATCACGCAGGCTTTCATCGATCCCGCGGAGGTATAAGATCCGATCCCCACTCTTTGCAAAAATGGATTCCTCTCGTTGCTACGATTCCGTTTTTGCGATTAGATTATTTTTTCGGATACATCTACCTATGGTGTGGATTTCTCTCCCAAAAACCGAGCGGACGAACACGTCGCCGACCAATGTCGATGTTTTTGGATCACGAGAGACTTGTTGACTACACTATACGGGAGTCGGTACAGATCGTGATCCAGATGATCACGGTACCGCCGCGTTGTACCCGACGTACACGCGTCGTGACGTCCCGAAGACGCACGATCTTGCCATCCCGAGGCAGATGACGACGTCCCCGTCGCCAAGCGCTCGACTGCCGTCGCCGCACTCGCGTGCCCGCTGCACGCGCCGCCCTGCTGGCCGCGACCCCGCTGATCGCCGGCGCCGCCGTGCTGGCCGTCGCCGTGGCAGCACACCGCCCGCCGTGGCCGTGGCCGTGGCCGCGCGCGCTGCGCGCTCGTGGCCGTAGCCGCGCCGCGCTGGCCGTGCTGCTCCGGCCGCGTGCCCCGCTAGCCGCGCGCCGTGGCCGCGCCGTCCGGTGGCTGTGCCGCGCGCCGCGCCACTGGCCATGGCCAGCCACAGCCGCCCCGGCGTGCAGGCCCTGCCGCGCGAGCTGGCCCGCCCGAGGCCGCCGCCGGCGCGTGTGCCTTGGCCGCCGTCGGCTGGTGCCAGGCCCCGCCGCGCGAGCTGGCCCGCCCGAGGCCGCCGCCGTCGGCTGGCGCCAGGCCCCGCCGCGCGAGCTGGCCCGCCCGAGGCCGCCGCCGTCGGCTGGCGCCAGGCCCCGCCGCGCGAGCTGGCCCGCCCGAGGCCGCCGCCGGCGCGTGTGCCTTGGCCACCGTCGGCTGGCGCCAGGCCCCGCCGCGCGGGCTGGCCCGCCCCAGGCTGCCGCCCGCGCGTGCCTTGGCCGCCACCGGGTGGCGCCAGCCCCCGCCGCGCGTACTGGCTGGCCCCAGGCCGCCGCCGCACCCTGGGCGCTAGGGGAAACCCTAGCGTCGCTGCGGGCAGGAGCTGAGCGCCGTGCCTGGGCCGGCCCGCTGGCTGTTGGGCCGGATGGGCCGCGGCCGTGGGTCTCCTCTAAAAAAAATGAAGAGGGGCGCCGGCTGTCGCGTAAAATTTCGGTTTAGACCCTATATTTTTTCAGTTTTTGCGCGATTTTTATTCCTGCAGCAATATTTCGCGTAGACCCCCTGGAATTGTCTGTTTTCGCTGAAAATGCGTATTTGGGCTTAAAAATACATCGGGAATTCAATTTTTGGGCTAGTTTTCACATACTAGATGCGCTTAACATGCTATTTTTTGTAACATGATATTATTGTATGATTTTACCACTGTAGATTAATTGTTTAGCACTCTTAATCATTTAGTAAGTCATATAATAGCATGTTTTAAATATTGGAACGTCATTTTATTGAATAAGTTTATCTACATCGCTTTGTGCAAAAGATTACCTGCTGTAATCTCATGATTTTTTCATAAATCGCAGATGGCCGGAATTGTCCACAAGGAGTTTCCTGAGTTGGCCCAGACAGGGCTGAACTACCTGTCATGGTCCTCGGACTGTGAGATCTTTCTCCAGGGCAAAACCCTCCTGAGGGCGATCGGTCAGGGGGCCCAGCTGGCCGTCACTGATCCCAAGTTCGAGACTGAGAATGCGCAGGCCCTGCACTTTCTCCGTCATCACCTGTCACCTACTCTGAAAGATGAGTATATGGCTGAGCGCAGTGCTTCTGTCCTTTGGACCGCTCTTAAGCAGCGGTTTGAGCGGCTGAAGTACACTGTGAAGCCACGTGCGGAGGCAGAGTGGATCCGTCTGAGGTTTGCGGACTTCAAGACGGTTGGGGAGTGCAATTCGGCTCTGCACCGGATTTGTACGACTCTTCGGTTGTGTGGTACTGAGATTACCGACTCCCAGAAGATTGAGAAAACCCTATCCACTTTCCACCCCGACGCGGTCCAGTCCTCACGGAACTACCGCCAGGGGAACTACACGAGGTATTCAGAATTGATTGACGTCCTCCAGGTGGCGGAGGCGCAAGACGAGGTTCTCAAAAAGAACTTTGTCGCGCAACCACTTGGGGGGAGTTCTCGCCAGGAGGTGAACGCTCTCAAAGTCCGCAAGCCTCAACAGAAGAAGAGGGGCCGGAAGGGCAAGAAGAAGGGCCCTCACCCCCCCGCCCCGGCTAAGCAGAACAAGCCGGGCAAGGAGGGCAAAGGCCTCAGGACTGCTTCCGTTGTGGCTCGGTGGAGTATTTCTCCCGCCAGTGCCGCGCACCACAGGAGGTCGTTACTGCATATAAGGCTCGGAAGGCGCGTGAGACGCACCTCGCCTTGGTTCAGGAGGGAGCTCCACCGGCGCCCATGGCGGCACCCGTGATGATTGCTACTCCCCCTGCTGCGCCTATAGAGGCGACCCCCGTGGTGCCCATCGCGGCAGCTTTGGCGGTCTCTACCGAGGCCCACGTCGCCATGGAGGTTGACCACATGGCCGCCTCGGCGGCGCCGCCACTAGACATTGATGCTGCCTCCAAGATAATTTCTGAGGAAGATCAGCTCACTAGTATGGAGATTGCGGCGGAAGTGAATGGCTTCTTCACCGAGTCCACTTAGCATACCTCTTTGGTTATCACGATTCCGTGCTTTGATACAATAAAATTGAATAAATTCGATTTGGTTGTAAGCTCTATGAGAGCATAAACTTATTCTTTACTTTGGCGATTGGATGACATTTATTCATTTATTCCATTATTTATACATGATAGCATGTTATGTTCTGAGATGTGTGCATTTATTTTTAATGTATTTTCTTCCTCATTACATTAATTAGATGACATATTTTAGAACGCGTGTGGCGCCCGAATGGAGGAAACGTGCCTTGCCGATAGCGCCACCACTCATACCATTTTACGAGAAACTAAGTACTTTGAGTTCATTAAAAAATCTCCGGGAAGTATTATGACAATCGCCGGCTGCGGTTCTCACATAGTTGGCTCCGGACGAGCCACTATTATACTCCCCATGGGAACAACTTTGCTCATTAATGATGCGTTGTTGTACCCGGAGTCGACTCGTACTCTATTGAGCTTTAGAGACATCCGCGCTAATGGTTTCCATGTTGAGACCGATGATGAAAACGGCAAGGAATGCCTACTCATCACAAAGCGGGATGAAGGTGGTAAACATGTTATTGAAAGGCTTCCTTCGTTTGACACAGGGCTATACTACACTAAGATAGTAGCACCGCCCGTGTACACTACCCTCAAGACCGTCTTTAGAAGCTCTGAACTCTTCTGCCTCTGGCACGATAGGTTAGGCCACCCCGGACTTAGGATGATGAGAAATATAATTAACAACTCGCATGGCCATAATGTTAACGTGAAGAACTTCCCGAATCCTGATGATTTCGTGTGCTCCGCATGCGCTAAGGGGAAGTTAGTCATTAGGCCATCGCCCCTCAAGGTGAGGGATGAAATCCCCGCGTTCTTGGAACGTATCCAAGGGGACATATGCGGTCCTATTCAGCCCCTCACGGGGCCGTTTCGGTACTTCATGGTGCTCATTGATGCTTCCTCTAAATGGTCCAATGTTTGCCTGCTGTCAACAAGGAACCATGCCTTTGCAAAATTGATCTCACAGATCATCCAAATGCGGAATAATTTCCCGGATTATCGTATAAAGTCTATTCGAATGGACAACGCCGGAGAATTTACTTCAAAGGCGTTCGATGATTATTGCATGGCAATGGGAATCAAAGTTGAGCACTCGGTACCACATGTTCATACACAAAATGGACTTGCCGAGGCATTGATTAAAAGAATTAAATTCATTGCCCGACCGCTCCTCCAGGGTTGTAATTTACCAACTACATGTTGGGGCCACGCGGTGTTACACGCGGCTAATCTCATCAACTTTCGACCGTCGGCCTACAACATCCACTCTCCTGTTCAACTTGCGCAAGGGTCGGCACCGAAAACTTCCCACCTTCGTAGGTTCGGTTGCCAGGTATATGTACCAATACCACCCCCTCAGCGATCGGCGATGGGCCCGCTCCGTAAGTCGGGGATATACGTTGGTTATGAGACTGTGTCCATAATCAGGTATCTGGACCCCATGACAGGAGACTGTCACACGGCTCGTTTTGCTGATTGCATTTTTGACGAGGATCTTTTCCCGACTTTAGGGGGAGAGAATCAACCCCTTGATGCTAAAAGTCGAGAAATCACGTGGCAAGCCACGGGGATCCACGCTCATGACCCGCGCACTGCTGAGACTGAGAGAGAAGTCCAAAAGATAATAGATTTGCAGTCTTTAGCAAATCAACTGCCCGACCACTTTAGTGACTTAAAGACTGTGACAAAATCGCATGTGCACGCGCGCAATGCACCGGAAAGGGTTGAAATACCGAAGAAAAATGATGGTATGCCCGCTCCCGTCCAAAGGCCTAAAAGGACGAGAAATCCGGCTTCTCAAATCCCAAGTACTCGGGGACGCCCGACGAAAAAGGATAAGAGAGATTTATCACAGCCTGTCACCAAAGTACCCCGAATTGAAACGGGGAGCCAGTCGAGACCTGGCACAAGTACGGAAAATTCAGTGCACGAAATTCCGGACTTAAACTTTCCCATAGGGGAAACACCCAGCGGAGATGTGAGCGCACACATCGGCGCGGGAAATCTAAAGGACCTTGCTCCCATAATGGGAAATTTGGTAGAGCAAGTGTTTGCGCCTGATGCGCTCCATGACGAAATGGCCATAAATTATATTTATACGGGGGAGTCCCTGAACCGAGCAACGGTGATTGTCGACATCAACTTTGCTACGAAAATTGCCTCAATCATAGATCTTGACCCTGAGCCTAACACGCTCGCTGATTGCAAGAAAAGGTTGGATTGGAAAGATTGGCAGCAGGCAATTACTGCCGAATTATTATCTCTCAACAAAAGGAAGGTGTTCGGACCAGTTTGTCGAACTCCTCCCCACATTCGCCCTGTTGGCCATAGGTGGGTTTTTGTTCGAAAGAGAGATGAAAATAATAAGGTAGTACGGTACAAAGCAAGGCTCGTTGCTCAAGGGTTCACTCAACGACCAGGTGTCAATTTTGAGGAGACTTATTCCCCAGTCATGGATGGAGTTACCTTTAGATACTTGATCTCGATGGCAGTAAACATGGGCTTGAAAATGAAACTAATGGATGTTGTCACTGCTTACCTATATGGTAACTTGGATTCGAACATATACATGAAGGTTCCAGAAGGTATCCCTGTTCCGAACCATGATAGAGCAAATAGGGGTCTATACAGTGTTCAACTTCAAAAGGCACTGTACGGACTCAGACAGTCTGGTAGAATGTGGTACAATCGCTTAAGTGATTTCCTTCATGAGAAGGGCTACACGAGCAATAAAGATTGCCCATGTGTTTTTATACGGCGATCCCAAGATGGATTCTGTATAATCTCGGTGTACGTGGACGATTTAAACATAATCGGTACACCTGAGGATATTGAGGAAGTGAGTTCCTACCTGATGTCGGAATTCGAGATGGAGGATTTGGGTAAAACCAAGTTCTGTCTAGGTCTGCAACTTGAACATTCCCCTGATGGGATTCTAGTGCACCAGTCGGCCTACACCCAGAAGGTGTTGGAAAGATTTGGATTTGATAAGGCATATCCTTCTAAGACCCCGATGGTCGGAAGATCTTTACAGCCAGACAAGGACCCGTTCAGGCCAAAGGAAGAGGGGGAGGAAACTCTGGGACCAGAGGTTCCTTACCTGAGTGCAGTTGGAGCACTCATGTACCTCGCAAATTGTACACGGCCAGACATTGCGTTCGCCGTCAGTTTGCTTGCTCGGTACAGTTCTGAACCTACCAAAAGACATTGGAAAGGTGTCAAGGACGTCTTCCGTTACCTGCAAGGGACCAAAGATCTTGGTCTATTTTATAAGAGGAATCAAGACCTATCTATTATAGGCTATGCCGATGCTGGGTACCTGTCGGACCCGCATGATTGCAAATCGCAGACTGGATATGTTTTTCTTTGTGGTGGAACTGCGTTTTCCTGGAAATCGTCCAAGCAAACACTTGTGTCGACTTCCACGAACCACTCGGAAATCATGGCACTATTCGAAGCGTCAAAAGAGTGTGTATCGCTTCGGCGGATGATCGGCCGCATTCAGCAGACATGTGGGCTGAACACCATACAAACCCCTACCATTATCTATGAAGATAATGCTGCTTGTGTTGCACAAGTCCAGATGGGTTATGTGAAGAGTAACCTCACAAAGCATATTAGTCCCAAGTTCTTCTATGCGCATGAGCTGCAACAGTTGAACGAGGTGAGAGTTTTGCATACTAAGTCCTGTGACAATCTTGCTGATATGTTCACTAAATCATTACCGGCATCAACCTTAGAGAGGTGTGTGCGTGGAATCGGTATGATGAGACTTAGAGAGATGCAAGGTTCAGGGGGAGAAACTTCACAAACTCGTCGCTAAAATCTCAATCCTGATGATCGAGTACTCAACTTGATGGTTGAGTGGATTGTACTCTTTTTCCCTTGAGTGAGTTTTCCTGATGTTTCTCACACGAGGTTTTTGACGAGGCAATTCGTGCAATACAACAACGTATATTGTGTGCTCTTTCTCCACATTTTTTCTCACTGGGTTTTTCGGAGTTTTGAGGCATGGATATACGGATAATTACCCAAGGGGGAGTGTTGGGAAACCGGGGCGACCGAGTGTGGCGGCGGCCTCGTGCGTATCGCACGGGGCTAGCCCCTCCCGTTTCCCCCACTTTACGTTAAGTGGGTACTTATCCCTTGACCACCTACCCCCTATATAAACCAACGAGGAGCCATCATTGTAACACCTGATCATTGATTAATAAAGCTGGTCTCCTCTATCTCCCTGTGTCACTTTTACTTTCGTATATTTCGGCTACTTCGACTACTTCGTCTACGACGCTCGCTCTCGCTTCGCAACCTCGGACCGGACTCGTCGGCGGAGTTGCGGAACAGATTGGACACCAAACCTGCTGTAGGCCGTGGCTCGGCCGGGCCTATTATTGGAGGAATATCTGCTTGCTCGCGACAAGATAACTTTCTATAGCAGAGGACCGTTCCACGTGTTCCAGTTGAATATTTGTGTTTCTTAATTTAGCACTTCCCTGTGATGATTCAATCCAGCCATTAAGGTTACAGCAATCTGCTACATGCACACAGATCTCATGGATTGGAAACGTCTCATTGCACCTAGCTGCCTCCAAGCTCGTAAATGCGGTCGTGGCCTCGCTTCAAAATCAGAAATAAAAATAAATAAACGTGTTGTACTCTGCAGAAAAAGAAAAGTTAAGATTTTCCACGTTCTTGAGAAGAAACACTCTCCGCAAGTAATTCTAAGTGCTGCTAGCTAGCAAGAAGCGGCTCCATTTCCACATAAAAGCATCTCTAGCGCATCCCGTATAACCTTGCCGGGGCACGATTCGGCGGTTTTATGGGACGGTAAAAAAACGGCCCAATCAGATCCGATAAGAACGACCCAGGATGTAAAACCTTTATGGGAGGCCCGTAAACTACCCGTGATTTCGGTATATATGCCGACTCCGGGACGTTCTAAGGTTCTCGTCCGCCTTTCCCCCATCCGCCTCCACCGCAGTTCTTCTCCTCCGGCGAGAAACCGAGCGAACTCCAACTGCGATTTGTGGCGCGGTTTCCCACTGGAAGCTGCCGGAGATGTCGTCGGCAGGTGCGGTCGGAGTGGCCGAGGGGAGGGGGGGGAAGGGGGGAGGGGGAGGGGGAGGGCGGCCGTGGCAGTGGGCCGGCTCGCAAACACGGCCACGACAAGTAGGTCGGGAGCTCCTCCTTTCACTCTCCGATGCCGGAATGGCGCAAGGAGCAGGCGCGTCGCCGCGGCGCGCGATCCCAAAGCGTCGACGCACGGACGTGGGAGAGCTTCGACCGTCTTCACTCAATCTGGCGGTGCAGCGCCGAGCTGCCTGGTTCCGTGCGTGTCCGCGGATAGTGACCGGTCAGTCCTCAATAATCTCTTGCACAATCGGATGCCTCAACTAGAAACCTCGAAGCCATACTATTACACGCAACGTAAAACCTAATCTAAGCGAAGCTCGTCTGACTCCGCTGTGTCCATGTCCGGTGGCCCGCTACGCCCCTCGAAGTGTTGCTTCGGTCGCCGACGAGGTAGAGTAGGACATGGGACACACACGGGTTGACGGGATTTGAGGCACCCCCATCTCCCATGCCCTACTCCTCCTCGTCCGAGCCCGGAATCTTTACGGTGCCGGTGGATGTGAGATCGATGACAGATCCGTCCTGAGAGGAGCCGACGACGTCCATCATGATGCGGGTGCAGTGTTAGGACCGGTGCACCATACGGGGCGCCGGAGAATGCGATTCCGCCTCGCCAACGTCTACCGCCGCGAGGGCTGCTACCATCTCCCGCGCCCGCTGCCTCGCACGGCAGGCACGTTGTACCCTATTTACGTCGGACGACACCCATGCATTCACCTCTGCCTCGGCGCGCCAATGAAGGGGTTGCGTGTCCGGCACGACGTTCGGAAGTCAGACTGGCCGCACCGCCTTCGGTGAGGCAATGGAGGCACACCTCGCACCTATCCATGCGCCATTTAGGCGGACGCAATGGATTCCCGACAGAAGGAGTCCGGGCGCTGCCGTCGGGCGGCCTCCTCCCGGGAGCAGCGGAGCGCAAGCCGGACGGTCATCTCGTCCTCGGGGCCGTGTGGGATGAGCTCGGGGTCAACGGATCTAGAAGTGTACGACTCGGATCCTCTGCTTGCATGTCGGAGAAGACCGGATATCACCGGACAGGAGCTTGGGTGGCGGAGTGTGGCGGAGTAGGGTGGTTAGGGTTTGATCCAAGGAGCGAATGGGGAGGAATATATGTGGGTTGAGAGGGCCAGCATGGACCGAATCCGATGTGGCCGAAGCGTCCGGTCATGCCCGAGTCATTCTATATCCGCCTCGTATTTAAAGTAGATACGAGGGATTGAGGGGTGTCGTTCAGCCCGTCTAGGTTTGGTTTTCTCTGACCAGCGAGTGTTGGGCGTTTGCAAGGAGCTAGTTTTGAACAGGCCCGTTGATGAGGGAGGCCAAATTGGCCGACCGCACAGGGGCCCAAAATTTTGGGGGCCCCCAGTCCAGCAAGTTATATGTGTACATATATGTGAAAAGTAGAAGGCCCAGTAAAAAACACACTCCAGCCAGCCCATTCTAGCAGCCATGCACGCAGCCCCCTGCAGCACGCCAGTTCATTTCCCTAACTCTCGTCTCCCAATTACGATTATAGCATCAGAAATTCAGATAATTTCTAAACAAAATCAAAATCCCGATCGCATGTACATGAAAAGGCAACAGGGCGGCGACGGCTGGGTGCCTGGCCGACGGCGATAGTATCGAGCAAGGCGACGATGGCAGAAGGAAGACACAAGGTTAAACTAGGAGTGCGTACGCGGCAGCCGATCGGCCAGGCGGCCACGCCCCACGGCGCATCATCCTGCCAAAAGTAAGTCCTTGTAGAGAAAGCCCTAATTTATTTTGCTAGTGTAGGCTACTTTTTTGTTAAATGAAAATTTCAAAATCTTACATGTAGGTGAAGTCTTTTTACAGTTTCTTAGCTATAAAGGGGCTATAGTTCATATAGTTTGAATTGATTCAGATTAAGTTTTGATTTATTAAACAGAAAGACTCGTGCATCCCGGAAGGAAGTATGATTCCGGTGCTTCAAAGGCAGTACCATACCTTACTATTTTATACCATTAGTATTTGATATATTTCCTAGATATTGTGCCAAATAAATCATATTTGAAGTTATATAATTAAGTGAGACTATGCTTTGCTTACGTCAGTTCTTCAATTATATGATTCATTACAAAAAATTAGGCCCCTATTTTGATATCTGCCCCGGGCCCCCAAATTTCTAGAGACGGCCCTGGTTTTGAAGCAGAAAAAAGATCAACGGCAACCACGTGTAGCACGCCCTCATTACTCCCGCGTCAGTACGTGATTGCTTCTTCTTCTCACAACGCGCTCAGCAGTATTAGTACAAGCGCTCCCCATGAGACCTGCATGAAAATCTACCACACTACCACGGTGTTTCTTAGAGCATCTTCAACCGTTCGCCCCCTTAAGAGACTTGAAATATCACCGTCTAAGGCAAATCGATGCTAAAATCGGCGTGGGGGCGATCGGATTCCCAGCCGCCGCCCTCAGCCGCCGATTTCGGCCCACTTTTGGCGCAAATTTGCTCAGTTTTCAGCCCATTTTCGGCGCAGATTAGCCTGCTATCGCCGCAAAATTGACCAATTTCGGCCCATATTCGCCATGCTCGACGCAAATTCAACAGAAACTATTTTTTCTCACATAATTCATCACACAAAATCAATAGAAATCAAATAGTTAAACAAATAATTTGATACAAATTATATAGTTCAACAAATAAAACTCATATTTCATCACACGTCGAGCTAGGCGTTGCCCTTGAGCCTCCCTAGGTGCTCCACCAGACCCTGTTGTAGTTGTTGATGCACCAGTGGGTCTCGGATCTCCCGACGCATATTGAGGAAGGTCGTCCAGGTTGCCGCTAGGTGGTGATCAACTTGGGCAAGAGGACCTTGCCTGTAATATGGTTCAGTGGCAAACACAGGCTCTTCCTGCTCGCTCAATGATCATGTTGTGCAAGATGACACAACAAGTCATGATCTCCCACATTTGATCTTTCGACCAGGTCTGAGCAGGGTACCGAACAACAGAAAATCAAGATTGAAGCACACCAAATGCCCGCTCGACATCCTTCCTGCAAGCCTCCTGAATCTTCGCAAAGTGGGAGTTCTTGCCTCCTGGCACAGGGTTTGAGATAGTCTTCACAAATGTGGACCATCTCGGATAGATGTCATCTGCTACGTAGTATCCCTTGTTATAGTGCCATCCATTGACCTCGAAGTTCACCGGAGGAGAATGACCTTCAACAATCTTGGCAAAGACAGGGGAGCACTGCAGTACGTTGATGTCATTGTGAGTTCCTGGCATACCAAAGAAGGAGGGCCAAATCCATAGGTCGTGTGTAGCCACTGCCTCAAGTACCACACTGCAATCACCTTTGGCGCCTTTGTACATCCCCTGCCAAGCAAATGGACAGTTCTTCCATTTTCAATACATGCAGTCGATGCTTCCAAGCATCCCTGGAAATCCTCTTGCTGCATTCTGTGCTAGGATCCGAGTAGTGTCTTCAACATTGGGTGATCGCGAGTATTGCGGTCCAAACACTGCCACCACTGCCCTGCAGAACTTGTAGAAACACTCAATGGTCATGGACTCGGCCATGCGTCCATAGTCTTTCAGTGAATCACCGGCAGCTCCGTATGCAAGCATCCTCATAGCTGTTGTGCACTTCCGGAGTAAGGTGAATCCAAGTGTGCCGGTGCAATCCTTCTTGCATTTGAAGTAGTTGTCAAACTCCCAGATGAAATTCACAATCCCGAGTAATGGCGCCGAAATACTTTGTCGCCGTGCAGTGGAGCGTCGGCGAAGTAGTCGGAGTAGAGCAAGCAATAGCCTTCCAGTCGATGCCGGTTCTTTGCCTTCAGCCGGCCTGGCGCTGAGCCACCTCTCCGCGGCTTTGCATTGCTCGCAAGCAAGCCGGCCAGGGCGGTGGGAACCTTGAGATGCTCTTCGTCCTGGACGTCGGCATCGCTTCCTCCTCCAGCAGCGCCGTGAGCGCCTCCTCATCGTCCGAGTCCATAGCCGAGCAGACAAATCGCCGAACACCTGGCAGGCATGGTTGGCGCACAACCGCTGATATCCCGCCCTGCGCGGCCGGAGCGCTGGAAAACTCGTCCAGGTAGGTGGCGGAGGATGGCGCGGCTGAACCCTCTCTCTTTTCCGGCGGGGGAATGGCCTATCTAGCGGCGATGGGGGTGGGCGGCGCCGGGATCGGCAAGACGGCGGGAGGGCGTGCGCGCGGAGGCGAATCTGGACACGCAAAGATGCCTTTTCGCCTGACAGTGTGGCCTAGACGCGGTTTTCCCTTCTGTCGGAGCCCCAAGCGCCCCCAGTGCGCTGGGTTCGGCCTGGAATCATCGGACCCAAAAACAGGCGAGGCGGATTCCGGCGTTTTGAGGGCGCGACTGCGGGGTTTTTTCGGCGCCGGCATGAAAAAGGTCGCCGTCGAGGACCTGTTCGGCTGGAGACGTTGTTAGTATGGTAACACAGCGTTGGTGCTTGCGGCGATGCTTATCTAGGGCGCGTTGATTGGGCACCAAACCTGCTGTAGGCCGGGCCTATTATTACAGGAATATCTGCTTGCTCGCGACAAGATAACTTTCTGTAGCAGAGGACCGTTCCACGTGTTGCAGCTGAATATGTGTGTTTCTTAATTTGGCTCCTCCCTCTGTGATGATTCAGTCCAGCAATTAGGTACAGCGATCTGCTACATGCACACAGATCTCTTGGAGTCGACATATGTAAGAATGGGACTGGGATCGGGTGACTTGCCCACTGGCAGTCACGCCGTAACATGCGGCCATCAATCCAGCGTCCATTCAACATTCAATGGAGGGGATTGATCCATGAGAAACCAGTCAATAGTTGGCAGTTTTTACGACGCCCACACTTGTAGTTTTACGTGTACATGCAACAAGCTATACACTAAGTGCTCTCCACAGTTCAAATACATTTAGAATAATTACTAGTAGTAATTAAGAATAAATTTTAATAGCAACAACTAGACTGAATGTACGCATGCCCAATGATTAACAAGTTCTATATATTATATTGCAAAAAAATTTGTATTACATTTAAACCAGATGTTTTTTAACAAGTTTAATTATTTATAAAAAACTAAACTAAAACTAAGCGAGGTACTGGACGGTGACCTCGTTCGCATGAACACCCTAGTTGGCAGCACATTGGTCGATGTTCGTGCCGTCACTGTCGCCGTCGGAGGGCAGCGTCGGCACCACGCGAATGTCTCCGCGGTGGTCCTGGACTGGCCCTCGGCCCAGGCTAGCGCGAGGCCAGGTCCGACACCACCCAGTCTGGCATGATGTGTGACGCCGTGCCGAACGTGGTCCGACACTCGTGTTCATGTTGAACGGTCGGGAGGGTGGCTCCGCCTTCACCTCCTCGACCCGACAAATTCTGACAACGCGGTAGTGCGGTGGTGATGCCAACTCTTGCTTGACGCAGCTGAGAGGCAACGATAGTGACTCCCACTTGACGCGAGGGAGAGGCGGCGACGGGGGTTGAAGTAGGGTTCTCTGTCACATGCCTTAAATAGCAGGGGCAAGCGGGCCAACACTGCTTCACTGTGGCGCAACACCCAAAGTAGGGTTCTCAGTCAGGTCGGTCTGACCGGCACCCGTGTCGTCGAGGGGTGTCGAGCGGGAGGATTGGCATGAATGCGCGGCAATCGTTGGAGACCCACATTTGTGCACTTCTCGTTTGAATTTGCGCGACAACAGTTGGAGATCCGTCTGGTACCTCGCTTAGTTTTTGTTTATTATTTTTTTAAATAGTTGAACTTCTTAAAAATCATCTGATTTGAATGCAACATATAGAACTTGTTAAAAATAGTTGCCCTCCCTGCTGCGCAGCATGCGCACAAGCGCCTCCTCCACTACCTCGGCAATGACGGCGGCGACTCCGAGTCGCGCAGCGCGGCGGTCGACGGGGTGGTAGCGGAGCAAGCGCGGGGAGACTGGTGCAACGTGCAATGTCCGACCGGTTAAAATTCGCCCATGTTTGAATGTAATATAAAGAACTTTGCAATATAATATATAGAACTTGTTAAAATAGGATTTCGTACATTCAGTCTTGCTTTGCTATTAAAATTTATTTTAAATTACTACTAGTAATTATTCTAAATGTATTTGTAATGTGAAGATCATTTAGTGCATAACTTGTTGCATGTACATAAAACTAGAAGTATAGGCGTCTCTATGCTAAAAACTGCCAAGTGCTGGCTTGCTTTCCCCTTAGATCAATCCCCTCCATTGAATGCAAAACCAACGCTGGATTGATGGCCGCATGTTACGGCGTGACTGCCAGTGGGCAAGTCACCTGATCCCAGTCCGTTGCGCTCTGCAGGGAAAGAAAAAGGTTCAGATTTTCCACGTTCTTGAGAAGAAACAATCTCTGCAAGTAATTCTCCGTGCTGCTAGCTAGCAAGAAGCGACTCCATTTCCACGTAATGACGCAGTAAACGGTAAATATGCTCTGCGCACGTAGTCACTGTTGCTGTGGGGCTAGCTGCCTGGCTTGGCCGTAGTACGTACGTACGTACGAGTATTAGCTGTAGCTGTAGCTGTAGCACGTAATCTCTCGGCGTGCCGACGCGCAGTTGCTACCCTGATGGATCCATCGCCCAGGATTTGTAGCTTTGTCTGCGATAGGTAAATCCGTAAATGTTGCGAGCAAGTAAAATGTTTTATAGGGAGAGGTTTTAAGAAAACCGTTACGCTGGCAGTTGTATGCACACACACGCAGGGGAGTGTATGCCTTTGGTGTGCGTGCGCGCGCCGCGTATGTACGCACGCACGCACACGCATGGGTCTTCCTTGTAGACACTGAAAACGAATTCATGCAAAAAAAAAGACACTGAAAACGAATGTACTCTTTGTATGTACGGAGTATATGTGTCACTTCCGCATCGCCATCTTGTACGTACGGCGAGGTCTCCTCACGATGGTAGGTAGTGCGTATGGTGTAACCTGTAAACAGCTACCGCCGCGCCCTCGATTGATTGATTGGGCGTTCGCCGTTGCCTGTGGTCGGCAAGCCGATCGACCCCCTCGGCGCGTTCTTGTTCGACGATGGCGACGGCGCTTCTTGGACGCGTCCTCCCCTAGCCGGCCGACCGAGAGCCGTAGCATGCAACTCCCCGGGCTACTCAAGGAGATGACGCTTGGTCTATGGCTACCCTGTGGCTGTAGGCTACTAAAGCGAGACAGCGATATTCTAGCTACATGCATGTTTAGGTCGTTTCGCTCAAAAACTCGATCGCGTGAACGAATTTCGTAATCCGTCCATCCGGAATCGGTTGACGCTCAAACAGATGTATTTAGTGATGACGGCGGAGGAAGTAGGATGGAAATAGACAAATGAGCATGTTGGGAGAAGCGATCTGCCGCTGCTAGCGTCGGCCTGATGCATTTCGTTATCCCAAATAAAATAATGTGCACGTCAATCACTGTTGATGTAGGGCCGGCGTCTGTTATAGTCTGATTTTCTCATGTGGCATTCTTATGTCAGGCGGTTGCGTGTCTCTGTCAGCTGCGACTAAGATGAACCAGATCGCTACTTGGCATGGAGCTAGCCGTACAATGAGCAATGGAGGGTGTAGTCGACCGTGGAAGGGTGCCACTAATTAATTAATTAAGAAGATCCTGGCAACACAAGGCAGAAGCGAAGCCCGTAAAAACTCCGGGGTGGAGGGATCACAAGACGTCGGTAGCGCTGTTCCCGCCCGGTGTCAAGCTTCCAAATATCGGTCGACATAAATGTGGTCGACGTTCCGCTATAATCTGCCAGTCGACAGCGAGCCATCATTTCATTTTTGACTGAATGACAGTGGTGGATTCACACATATCGCTCGCAGGTACAGTAGATATAACCCGATGTGGAGATGACAGGAGCTGTCTAAAATATACTCCTGCTTGCTGAAACTTCGAGTCGTTTCGGTTTAGTGAGCCAAGTGTTAATCTTTGACTTGTATGAGTGGGGGAATAGATACGGAGAGCTCTTTACGCTATCCTTTGACAGTGAACACAAAACCGTGTCGGTTTCATTCTTATGGACAATTTTTTAGCCGAAAGGGACAGTAATTGCTGTACAGCTTCATTATTTCCTTGAAGAAGTTATGGCTGTAATGAAGCCAAGTTGTGTTCTCCAACAAGAAAATGATATTAATAGTTACAGGCTTGATACTCCAAAGCAGACAAAGTTGAGATCATCTTCTAAATTTTACCTATATGGTCGCTCACCTGACTCAAAACAGTTTCATGCATGGATGACATGGAGGCTCATTTATTAAATAAAAAATCAACTGAAAAATGAAGTATTCAAAATTACTATTCTAAAAATCACGCCAAATTGAGTGAAGACAGAAATTTAGACTGAAAATTATATGAAATAAGGAAATGAAATTTCTTTACGTTAAAAGTCTAGGATCACTCATGCAAACCCAACAATATGTCAAATTTTCAAGATGTTTCATAATTCTATGTGTTCTTTCTTGCAATTCCATGGTTGTACTAACTTATCTAGGATTTAGTTTCTTCAATTGTACATGCCCCCCTTGATCCATACATATATTGTCTTTTCTTAAAATCTTTCGCAAAATCCAATCCTGCTATGGATTGAATTCAGTGGACTCAGGCAAAAAGGATATTGACTTCTTTTCTCACTTATTTTGTAAGTCTTCATATTAGAAAAATGTTACTCAGCATTCCATTTCTCATAACCTTACTTTTTTTTTTGCATGCCGGTCAAACTGCTTTGAGTAGGGCGAGGGATCAAATCTGTACGGTTCTAAACGTGAAACATCTAAATTGTCAGGAAAGTGCATTTGGTGGCCGTGCTGTAGGGAACCGTTTACTTTTTTCATCAAAAATATATTTTTGACACTTCATAAACAGCTGAAAAAAGGAGCGAAGTAGTGGTGCACGGGCACTATGGTGCCCTTTATTTTGAAAAAAAAAGTAAAAAAATATATTTAGAAGTTCTATAAAAACTTGAAAAAAAATCTGTGGAAACTTGTATGTGTTCACTATGGATCCATAAAAGTTTATTTTGAAAAAAAAGTAATTTGTAAGCTGTACAAAAAAAAACTCCGTCCCAAAAAAAAGAGGCCCATTTAATAATACATATTTGTCTTCTCTTTGTACGTCACGTGTGAAGGTAAAATGTTGCGAAATTTTGCAAATACATAATATACATGTGCGTGCGTGTTTACAAAAAAATCAATTTTTTTGGGCTGTAGAAAAAATATTTACAACTTGCAATTTTCGTATACACATAGGCCTAATGTGTAGTATATACATACAGATTTTTCATGAATACATATGTTAATATGTGATGCACACAAAGAAAATAAATACATAGATTAAAATGGATTTTTTTTCTATTCTTGGGTAGCATGTTAATAACAATATTATTGAATTGTCTGATTTCGAAGTTGAGATAAAAAATGAGGCCCGGTAGACCCAGGCGCATTTCCCAATATTGGACGTGGTAATCATTTTATACACTTACTAGTTGGCTGTCAGATGCTACACGTAGGCTAACATTGCAACCGTCCGTTGCTCTCTGAGTGTTGAAAGCGGTCTGCACCTCGCCCTTAATTCTGTACTAGTGCAGCAAGGAAAGTTACTGATTGTAGGTGAAATGATTAGGCAGGCGGCTAAAGTGTCCCGGCTGCGACGACTCTGCAAGCAGAAGCAGTGCCTGCTGAGTGTCAATGACGGGGAACTTTCGAAGGCACGCACCGACACCCAGCGTCAACTTGGCCTCTGTGTTACTGTTGGAGGGGATGTCTTTTTACCCGTATCGTCCTACGTGCCCTCAATTATACGGCTCAACTTTCAACCCTTGCCCCTTCGTTTTGGACTAGCGCCACGCACGTTCTCGACACATTCTCCGGCTCCTGCCGAACCCGATTTCCTTCGCCGGCACGAGAGCGAAGGGAGGAATCGTTGATCGGTTGCCGTTTCTGCCGCTTTGTAGATCGGGACAGGTTTTATTAGTTGTTGCATCGTGCGCCGCTTCCGTTCTACTAGGACAACTGAAATGGTTCGTGCGCACAACAGTGCTAGAGACTCGATACCTAAACGAAAAATCGAATCTTGATTCATTGGCATCAAGGCGTTTTTTTTTGGAGAAAATTGGCGTCAAGGCGTGGTGACGATCACTGGGTACCACGGGCCGGAAGGGGTTCTACGTGGTTCGGGTGGTCTTTCCTGCTTGGGCCGAATGGTGAAACTAGTGATTTCGAGCAAATCTGATGTGCTCACGGGCCAGCCCGCGGGCGAGGATTTTCAGCCCGCACCGGGCCAGGCTTCAGCCCACCACGGAACAAGGCCCATCCCCTATGCCATGACTTAATTAAGATAGGGTATGACTTGATCCTTTTATATTTTCGTCTTTTTCTAATTTTAGGATTTTTCTTAATGTTTTTTTAAAATTGCTTTTCTTAGAAGCCCCGAAAGGCCAAAATTTTGGCCCGGAAAGCCCAAAAATAACGCCGGTCGCCCCGCAGTTGTGTCGTGCTAGACGACATTTATACTTTGCATGTCGGGCCGATCTCCATGGTCAGGCCTTCGAGACTGCACGGCATGACCCTTTTATAAGAGGGCCGACACGGGCCATGCTGTGCTAGGCCTTCTTACAGCCTGCCCGGTCCTTGTGGCAATTTCTGATTTCGAGGCACTTCTTATCTGGCGCTTATAACACCAAATAAAGCGTTACACATAGAATGCACAAGTGTGTTGCGGCCCAATATCCCCATTAG
Organism: Triticum aestivum; assembly: GCF_018294505.1. Classification (NCBI taxonomy): domain Eukaryota; kingdom Viridiplantae; phylum Streptophyta; class Magnoliopsida; order Poales; family Poaceae; genus Triticum; species Triticum aestivum. The sequence goes on along the minus strand of NC_057799.1, from coordinate 377,955,161 downwards.
TTTTGGGGACTTTCTAGAAGGTTCCATCTGCTTCTTATCGGTGGTTTCTTGGGGGTTTTCTTTTCTATTTTTTTGTTTTCTTCTTCAAAATTCTTGAACTTTTTAAAAATTAAGAACAATTTCAAATTCGTGTTTTCTAAAATTCGTGAACATTTTTCAGACCTGCATACTTTTCTGAATTTGTGATTTAAAAAAAATCGTGAGAAATTTCCAAAATAATGATCTTCTTTAAAACTCGCAATATTTTATTGAATTAGTGATTTTTTTCAAACTCGAGTTTTTTTAATTCATGATCTTTATTTCAGATCCATGAACATTTTCAAAATTTGCATCCCTTTTCAAATTTTCAAACTTTTTTCAATCCCGTGAACTTTTTAGAATCCATGAACTTTGTTTGAATTCTTTTTTTTTCAATTTTCATGGTTTTTAAAAGTCAATTCAATTGGTTAATGGTTCGACCGAGCAGCGTGCGAGCAGCTATGGAGCTGGCCCATGCAAGCGGGCGCGTGAGTGTTCTCTCGCTAGCATGCGCCACAGGCACGGAGGAGGAGCACTCTGATTTTGAAATATTTCCGGAACATAATATGGAAGTGGTCTTAGTCCTTCCTACAAACAAGGCTTTTGCCACTCAAAGGCCGAGGCCTTCCTCCATAAAAAGAAGGCCCAGACCGACACTGTTTTCATAGAACAGTCATAACATTTGAGCTAGGGCTATATATCGTTTGTTGCCATGACATCATACGCTTGCCTGCAGCATTTGCCTCTCCTGGCGTCCCCGTATATGCCGACCTAGTAAGGGTGTAGCACGCAGTGTTTTTCTCACGCGACATCTGTACGGTGTGTGGTTCATTCTGAGTTTTTTTTCCCGTGCAATGGTGGTAGCTCTCTGCCTGATCTTTTGTTTTTGATTTGTGATTTTCTTTACTTAATTTTAATCTTCTTGCCTTTTCTGTTTTATTTTAATTTTGTTTTTACCTTCTTTGATTTTTACTTTTCTCGGTTTTCTCCTTTTCATTTTCCCCTTATTTATGGGTTTTTCTTTTTCAGTGTGTTTCTTATAAAGAAGTAATATTTATAAATACACAACGAAAACGATTAATACAATATGTATTTAATATGCATGATTAATGTTTACACGATGAACATTTTTTCTTATTCAATGAATGGTTTCAAAATATATGATGAACATTTTTAATGCGCGATGTGCATTTTAACACATGAGTACATGATGAATATTTTTAAAATCTATGATAAAAAATGCTAATGCACACTGGACATTTTTTAATACACAATGAGCTTGTTAATACATGATGAACATTTTCTAAAATGCATAAACATATTTTAAATACATGATCAATGTCTTTAATACACGCTGAAAAAAATAGTACACGATAGCATTTATAATACAGCATAACCATTCTTCAATACACGATGAACATTTTCTGCAGAATTGGTAAGATATAGTTATTTTTAAACATATACAGATATAATTATTTTTTGACACACACATGCACAAACATATATATTAAAAGCATATGGAAATATCCTGTTCCCATATGGAAAAACATGATTGGATTTTTGAGCTCATTTTCAAACTGTTCATAAGAACGAGCCAAATGATATGGCGTTGGAAAGCTGCTGCCAATGCGCTCATCCTTCTGTAGATAGTTTTTCCAAATTCCCTATGTTTTAAGAGGAATTTTAGAAATGATGAAAATTTTCTTACCGAACAAGTAAGTTCATACTTTTGGGCTAATTTCTACATGGTTTATCAAAATGTTGCAAATGATATGGTATTAGCAAGCTTTGCAAATGTTCTAATCTTTCATGTAGAAAGTCTTTTCCAGTTCCAAACGGTTTAAACGTAATTTGCAAATGATAGAAGTTTAAAGGAGATAGTATTTCTGCGTTATTTTTTAAATGGTCCGTGAGAATGTAGCAAATGGTATGACGTTGGAAAGATGGTATAAATGCAAACCTTTTTCTATATAGCTTTTTTCCAAATTCCATACGGTTTAAACAAAATTTTGAATTTGGCAAAAAAAAATTGAAGACAGAACTTTTAAATACTTTATCTCATTGCAGCAAATGACATACCGTTGGAAAGCTATAGAAACTGCAAAACTTTTTCATATATAATGTTTTCTCTAATTCTTAACCTTTTTATAGTACCTTTTGAAAATAATGTTGGTCATGAAAACAATGTTCGAAATGAACTCTTGCAGACTTTGAACTTCGAGGCACTTCTGTTTTAATTCATTCTGTTTTCTGCGCTGGTTTTTTGTCCACAACTTCTCAATTGTTCATTGGAATTGAGCAAATGGTACATTGTTGGAAAGCTGTTAAAAAGGAGCAATTTTTTTGTTTGATTTGTTTTTCAAATTCACGATTATTTAAGAGTATTTTTGTAATACAGATAAACTGGTTTTGAACAGTATACACAAAACTTTGTTTATCAGAAGAAAGTGTATGAAGAGGAGAAACTTTTTTGTGTAGATATTGTTTAAAAGTTTTCACTGATTATGAGTAGTTTTAAAAACGCCAAAAACGATGCCAATGTTTTTGGGACATATAACTCTAGTCTTTTAATAGACATCAAACTATTGTGGTATTTTAATTTAACCTTTTTGGTTTCATTTTTAGAAACTAAAAAAATCTAAATTTTTATAAACATCAAAGTACTCAGTTATTTTCATTTGAACCTCTTGGTTTTGTTGTTCAAAAACAGGAAAGGTCCGATTTTTTTATAAACGTCGAACTACTCTGTTAGTTTAATTTGAATTTCTTAATTTGCTTTTAGAAATAGAAATGAAATCCTATTTTCTTATAGGATGCCTGCTCGCCTTTTCGTCGCCGTGGGGTGTAGCCGATTTGAGTGCTCCTTTGCCATGTCATGTTGGGTGGGTGTCGGGCTCTCGCATAACGACATCAGCCCGGGTGGGAGCACATGCCTCGTTGAGGATTTTCAACCGTTGTCTGCCAGGACATTAGTCGGTGCGTGCTGGAGTAGCTACAGTGTACTTTCTGTCACTCACTTCTTCGCACCCAGCCGCCCAAAACGACATGATGCACTCTAGAGTCTGCATCAAGCAACAACCGCAAGTGGAGCAAGCATACGGTACTGTAGAGAATGATTTGGTGCATCGATAATTGATTGATCGTGCAATAGGCACACACATATATATATATATATATATATATATATATATATATATATATATATATATATATATATATATATATATATATATATAGGTACAAGGGGTGCGACTGGTATCTTGTCTCTTAAGATACACGTACATACAGAGGGAGACAGATACTACAGGTACTGCATACAGAACCCAGACCTACGTACATGTACATATGTTCAACACCCCCCGCAGTCGAAGCGTCGCCGGTGACGCAAAGACTGGACTGAAAGCCCTCGAAAGTCAAGGTGGGTAGTCCCTTCGTCATCACATCGGCGAACTGCTGATCGGTGGGCACATGTAGAACACGAACACGACCAAGTGCAACGTGCTCTCGGACGAAGTGGATGTCGAGCTCGATGTGCTTCGTCCGTCGGTGATGGACAGGGTTAGCAGCGAGGTACACCGCGGAGACGTTATCACAGTAGACGAGCGTCGCCTTGGTGACCTCACATAGCAACTCTTGGAGGAGCTGTCGTAGCCAGGAACTCTCCGCGACGGCGTTGGCCACGACCCGATACTCGGCCTCGGCGCTCGATCGTGAGACCGTGGGTTGTCGTTTAGACGACCACGAAATCAGAGAGGGCCCGAGGTAGACGCAGTAGCCGGAAGTGGAGCGTCGAGTGTCGGGACACCCAGCCCAGTCGGCGTCGGAGTAGGCGACAAGGCTGGTGTCTGGCGAGGCCGTCAGGGTGAGACCATGGCTGTGGTGCCACGTATGTACCGAAGTATACGTTTCATGAGAGCCCAATGGGTGTCACGAGGAGCATGCATGTGAAGGCACACCTGCTGGACAGCATACTGAATGTCCGGACGCGTCAGTGTGAGGTACTGAAGCGCACCGACGATGGAGCGGTAGAAGGGAGCGTCGGACGCTGGAGAGCCCTCGACGGCGTACACCTTAGCCTTCGTATCGACAGGCGTGGAAGCAGGCTTGCAATTAAGCATGCCCGCTCGCTCCAGAAGCTCGTAGGCGTACTTCTGCTGGTGCAGAAAGAAGCCAGTAGCCCGGCGCACTACCTCGATGCCGAGGAAGTAGTGGAGAGCCCCCAAGTCCTTGAGGGCGAACTCGGTGCCGAGGCGAGCTGTGATCTGCTGAAGAAGCGCTGGCGAGGACGCAGTCAGGATGATGTCATCGACGTACAGGAGGAGGTACGCGGTGGCGTGGCCCTGGTGGTAGACAAACAGGGAGGCATCGGACCATGTGTACCGGAACCCATGTTGCTGGAGGAAGGCTGCGATCCGCTGGTACCAGGCCCGAGGTGCCTGCTTCAACCCGTAGAGAGAACGGGAGAGCAAGCACACGTGGTCCGGATAGTCGGTGTCGACGAAACCAGTCGGCTGCTGACAGAACACCTGCTCGTCGAGATGGCCATGCAAGAAAGCATTAGACACATCGAGCTGGTGGACAGGCCAAGCGCGAGAAACAGCAAGCTGGAGAACAACGCGAATCGTGCCCGGTTTAACAACCGGGGCGAAGGTGTCGGTGAAGTCCACGCCGGCGCGCTGGCGAAAGCCGCGCACCACCCAACGCGCCTTGTAGCGCTCGAGAGAACCGTCGGGGCGAGTCTTGTGGCGGAAGACCCACTTGCCAGTGATGACATTGGCACGGGGTGGCCGCGGGACAAGCTGCCACGTACGGTTGCGCTGCAGGGCGTCAAACTCCTCACGCATCGCAGCTAGCCAGTTCGGATCCCGAAGGGCTGCGCGAGCGGTGACGGCGTCGAGGTAGAAGCCGTGCATGCGTACTCGTCCGACGAGTAGCGCGTGCTGGGACGCAGGGTCCCAGTCCGAGCCCGAGTGACCACACCGGTGAGGGGTGCGGCTGTGGCGACGGGAGCCGCCAAGGGAGCCGCGGCGACGGGGGCCACGGCGGGGCCGGCGTCGGGGGCCGCGACGGGGGCCGCGGGGGCGGCCGAGGAGGCCGCTGCGTCGGGGGCCGCGCAGGAGCCGCAGCGCCAGGGGCCGCCAGCGTGGGGAGCGTGGGCAGGGCCGGACCCGGGGCGCGGCTGGGCGGTCCGCCGGAGGTGGTGGCAGGGACGAACCGCGCCGCAGAAGACTCCGAAGGTGACGGTACTTGCTGAAACGGGAACACGAGCTCATCAAAGTACACATGCCGCGAAGTGAAAACGCGGTGGGAGACTGGATCATAGCACCGGTAACCTTTGGTGTTGGGAGGATAGCCAAGGAAGATGCAAGGAAGGGACCGGGGCGCGAGTTTGTGAGGAGCAGTGGACGCGGTGCTAGGATAACAGAGACACCCGAAAATGCGAAGACCATCATAAGATGGAACCGCACCGAAGAGGAGCTGGTGAGGGGTTTAGTTCCAGCAAGAACGTCAAGGGTGAATGTTAATGAGTAGGCTGGCGGTCGCGAGCGCGTCCGGCCAGAACCGAGTAGGCACGTAGGAGTGGAAGAGCAACGTGCGGACACAGTCATTAAGCGTGCGAAGGACGCGCTCGGCGCGACCATTCTGCTGAGACGTGTAGGGGCAGGTGAGGCGAAAGATGGTGCCGTGGGACGCAAGTAAATTGCGGACGGCGACGTTGTCAAACTCCTTGCCGTTGTCAGTTTGCAAGGCGAGAATAGGACGACCGAACTGTGTGGTGACATATGAATAAAAAGCGGTGAGTGTGGCAAGAGCGTCGGACTTGCGACGGAGAGGGAAGGTCCACACATAATGAGTAAAATCATCCAATATCACCAGATAGTATAAATAGCCCGTGTTGCTAGCAACCGGGGACGTCCAAACATCACTATGCAACAACTGAAACGGAAAGGTGGAAATGTTTGTAGACGCACTAAAGGGAAGACGAACGTGCTTGCCAAGACGGCAAGCCTCGCAAGAGTGATCGTCGACTTTATTACATGAGAAAGAAAAACTTTGAAGAATCTGACGCATAACGGTGAGGTTGGGATGACCGAGACGGGCATGCCAAAGATCGACACTGGTGGCGAAGGCGGCGGGGCGACGGGTGGTGGTGGCGCCGGAGGGATGCACTGGATAAAGCTCGTCCGGGCTATCACATCGGTGGAGCATCATCCGTGTACGGGCGTCCTTCACAGAAAAACCGATATCGTCAAATTCAACAGTTATACGATTCTCACGAGCAAGGCGACGAACGGAAACAAGATTAGTGACTAAGTCAGGAGACACAAGAACATTAGACATATGCACAGGAGTGGAAGTAGAAGGAAAAGACATATGACCGACGTGAGTAATGGGTAGGGAGGAACCGTTACCAACGGTGATACGGGTGGGAGTATGAACGGGAGTGGCAGATGTGAGGTTACCGGGATGAGCAGTCATGTGAGCAGTGGCGCCCGAGTCCATGTACCAGTCACCACCGCCACCATAGGAGCTCGGTGACGGGGCGGAGTGCAGTGCAGCGAGCAAAGCCGGGTCCCACGGCGGCGGCGCCTGAGGAGGGTAGAACCCTCCGTAGGCCGGCGCGGGAGCAGCTCCGAAGGCCGGAGCGGCGGCGGCGCCGTAGGAAGGCGCGGTCCCATAGACCGGCGCGGCGGCGGCGCCATAGGCCGGCGGGGACCCGTAGGCGGGCGCCGGCGGCGGGGGGGGGGGGGGTACCATAGCCGCTGTAGGGAGCGGCGTTCTGCGTGGCGAAGAGGGCCTGGTGACCCGCCGGGCGGGCCCCAAGGATGCCCGGAGCCGGAGCCCGAGGGACCGACATGGAGTAGGCGTGGACGACGCCGGTCCATGGGTTGGTGCCGTACGTCCATGGGGGAGTCACCTGCTGCTGCTGACGCCCCCCCGGCGCCTGTTGCTGCTTGCGGCCGCCCCTGCGGCGGTTGCCGTGGCGCCCGCCACCTGGCTGCTGGGGGGCAGCGGGGGGGCGGGAGGCGCGGGCGGGAGGGGGAAGTACCCCGGAGGCGCTGGTGGCGGCGGCTGCTGGCGCGGCGTGGGTGGGGCGGTCGGTGGAGGGGCGCCGCGGGAGGTGCCGGCGGCGAGGGCGTGGTGCTGCACACGCTTCTTGACCCCCTTCATCCGGCGCTCCTCCAACCTCAAGTACGCCACAAACTTGGGGAAGGAGGGCTCCGGCATCAAGGTGAGGTTAGAGGCGGCGTTGCTGAAGTCCTCGTTGAGGCCGGTGGTGAGCGTGCTGAGGAGGAGGTCGTCGTCCACCTTGGCTCCAATGTCACGAAGCTCGTCCGCCAACGTCTTCAGACGGCGGCAGTAGACATCAATGGACTGTTCATCCTGGTGACAGTCAAAAAATTTCTACTGCAAAAAAACGCGGCGCTGAAACTTGTTGTCGGTGAAGAGACCGTTCAGCTTGACCCACATGGCGCGGGCGTCGTCGCCGGCACTCACGACCGTGTGGAACAAGTCCTTGGAGATGGTGGTGAAGAACCACCGGATGATCGTGGCGTCGATCGCGGTCCACTCGGCGTCGGCCACCATGGTGCGGAAGTCCACGGTGCCATCGACGTGATCCATGAAATTGTTCTCGCGGAAAAGCAGCATGAAGTACGTCTTCCACGCGAAGTACGTGGAGTTGGAGGCGTCGAGGGTCACGGGGACGCGTGCATGGACGTTGATGTCGCGGATCTCGGCAGGGTCGACGGCGAAGGGGTTGGAGTAGGTGGAGGCGTTGGAAGACATGGCGATGAGATCGTGGGGAGGGAGGCGGCGGCGCGGCTAAGGAGAGGCGGCGGGAGGCAGGCGGCGCGGCGGGAAGGGGCGGCGCGGCGTGGAGGCGCGCGGTGGGGAGGTGGCGCGCAGGGAGGAGGGGTAGCAGCGGCGGCTTGGGGCGGCGGCGGGAGGTCGCGGCGGCGGCGGCCCGAGGCGGCGGCTAGGGTTAGCGGAAGCTGGAAGATCGACTTGCGATAGATACCATGTAGAGAATGATTTGGTGCATCGATAATTGATTGATCGTGCACTAGGTACATATATATAGGTACAAGGGGTGCGACCGGTATCTTGTCTCCTAAAATACACGCACATACAGAGGAAGACAGATACTACAGGTACTGCATACAGAACCCAGACCTACGTACATGTACATGTTTAACAGGTACAACCCACGGGTCAGAACTGTACATAGCGGGTGGACGTGATGCCTACTGTGTGATATGACGTGACCATCAACATGGCTCTCTGCGTTGCATCTACACCAACCGGCTACCCAGCAACGTGCCCTCTCCTTGTGTTCGTCGACCAAAACCAGCGCACCAAACCACCACAGCAGCTGCAACGCTTCTAAACATCTGAACAAAAGTTGATGTGCTCCAAGCAACGAAACGAGCACAAACCCCATGGAAAGCACAAATAGACCAGCATCTATGAACAACCCATGTAGTGCATAAATTCGAACGATTAAGAACAAGATCGTTACCGACTCCGAGATGCAGCGGAAGAAGACGAGTCAGTGTAGATCGTACTTGGAGTCCCTCGAACCGTAGATGAACGATCCCATGAACCGCCCACGAACAGTCCCTCGAACGGAAGACCGAAAGCACGACCTCTCTACGAGTTACAGGAGTACAATCTTCAGATCCGGCAGCGCTTCGCCATCCAGAGCTAATCGTCGCCGGAGAATTAGAGGGAGGAGATTAGAACCATACTGGGCTTCTAATTATGAGGATTAGGAGATCTATGTCTAGCTCTAATTGATCAACTCGGACCAATTAGAACTAGAACTAGAGAACTAGAGGAGGCTCCAAAACTTGTGTTTAGAAAAAGTGCAAAAGCCCCCCTTGTGCCGGCCTAGGAGAGGGGGAATCCCTACCCAATTCGGCCTCTCATCTCTCCTTTCCATGGGAAAAGGGGGCACCACTCCTATTGGGCCCTTGTGGCCCAACACTCCTTTCACCTCTTGGCCTTTAAAGTCCCGCTGATATTAAATTAAATATAAAATCCTCCTAACTATTATTAGAGACTTTTATTATTAATTTAACATCTATGGAAGCATTTCCCACCTATATATTATTTCTCGATAATACCCGGTATTGCCCAGTAAACTCCGAAACCCTTCCGGTGACTCCGAAACGCTTCCGGTTCCTCTCAAAACTATTTCACAAGTATTTCCTTGTTACGCCCGTCCTACTAACACTCAGTAGATCGTGAGTACCTTAAGCTTGTTACCCTGTAGGCTTGGTAAAACATAGACATGAACAAAACCCCTTTGTTCAGTGACCAATAGCGGAACCGTGGATGTCCATATCGATCCCTATGAGTACACGAATGACATTCAAGTGAACCTTTGGTTATCATGTGATATTCCCTTTGCTTCACGATACTTTACAAAACACAAGGTGAGATGTATCGGTATCCTCTTGAGTCAGACACATGCTTACTATACCGGTCTGCTCGTTATCGATTTTGTTCTTTCTCGTTGATATGTTCTAGCATCCCTATGACATAGTCACTTGTGTCTCACCAGACGATGATGGATGTTGTCACACCGAGAGGGCCCTAAGAATATCTCTCCATCATTGGAGGAGAAAATTCCACTCTCGAGCTATGTTGTCCCTTGTCAAACTTTCCGATGAACCTGTAGTTGTCGTTATGATCATCGTGTTACAGATGATGTTTGAGCAACCCCAAAGTTCATCGTACGTTAAGAAGTGAATATGATACTCTTATGGTCTAAGGAACTAAATCACACATTAACACTCCATGTTATAACAATTGACTTCTGACGATATAATCTCAAGGTATAGCAAACATGTTTCGGGTCGATTCAATATGATCGTTCTTCTAACGTCATACTCTCAGTGTTGTTTTAGGACTATCGTTACACTTAATGATATCCTAAGATCCAGAAAAAATGATCACCAACAACACTTAAGCTAGTTTTAGAGGCAAGACTAGGAACCTAATTTTACCGTTTATCATTCCACATGTGCATATGAGTTTTCCACTAAATCGCACATTCAAGGATCATAGCAGTTATAGCATAGAATATAAAATCTTAATTATCAATATGGAAATATAATAATACAATATTTTTTGCCTTTAGGGCATATTTCCAATAGTCTCTCACTTGCAGTAGAGTCAATAATCTAGTAATATAGTTTATCTAACACATGTGGCTATCGGGTGTTGCTCGTGGTAGAGTCTTCGTCATCAGGTCTGACACATTGAAATCCATGTGATGATTGTGCTTATTATGTCTGGTCGTCCTTTATGATTTTAGTTCCTTTGCTTGATTAATGGCACCACTATATCATGATATAGTCCATCTGAGTTCATTGCACATGGAACCATACTTACTTTCTCAAGAAACTTCTTGATCCAGACTTACTCCTTTCGAAACTTCTTAAGTTTCAATATATATTATTCTTTCGCTATAGAATCCCCAATAGTGTTCTTGCTTGAAAATATTCCAAACTATTATCCTAACATAGCCCGATAGTCATCTATAGCAGTCATGAAGCTGATGTTCATGAAATCATTTACAACGATCTCTTCATCTCTTTCATAGACAAGGAGCATGTCATTTGTCCTTCTGAGGTAAACAATTACCTCGTGAGCCAATCCACGATCACTTTGGTACCTGCTACTAACACTTAGTACATAATAAACATTTGGTCTTGTATATATCATAACAGTCACGATGGATTCAATTATTGAGGCATATTGAACTCCACTCATCTGTCATGCTATGTGACTTTGGGAGGAAACACATTCTCCATTTTAAACCTTTCTAAACCTTGTCAAAATACATATTTTGGCTTAGCGCAATTAGGTGTTTTGATCTATCTCTATAGATCTTTATGCCCAATGAGCTACTTTGACCAAGTCTTTCATTGGAAACATATTCTTCAGTAAGTCTTTTATTGTGCTAAGAAACTTTACATTATTTCCAATCGACAATATCTCATTTACATATAAGATTAGAAATGTTATAAAGCTCCTGCTAAACTTCTTGTATACACAAGTTTTTCATCATTTTAATGAACTTAAACTCTTTAACTATTTCATCAAATTGTTGATTCCAGCTCCTTGATGCTTGCTTCAAACCATAGATAGACCTTTGAAGCTTTCACACCTTTCTAACATCCTTAGGATCGACAAAACCTTTTGGTTGTATCATTTATACATCCTCTTTGAGATTTTCATTTAGGAAAGCAGTTTTGACATCCATCTGCCACATCTCATAGCAATTGCCATCATAATTCGCACAGACTTCATCATGATCACTGGTGAAAATGATTCATAACTAATTCTCACAACGTGCAAAACCCCTTTCGCAATTTAGCCTTGCTTTATAGATAGTGAGATTACCATCCGTGTTTGTCTTTCTCTTGAAGATCCATTTACTTTGTATGGGTTTCACACCCTCTGAAGGATCAACCAAGTTCCAAACTTGATTGTCGTACATGGACTCCAATTCGGATTGCATGGCTTTAAGCCATTCCTTTGAGCTGGGCGCCGCCCTCGCTTTCTTGTAGTGCGTAGATTCATCTTCTTCTAAGATAAATATTTCATTGTGAAATCATTCATGAAGTTCGGTAACTCTTCCTGATCTACGTAGTTCAGTTACAAGCTTAAGTGCAGTTTCTACATCTGGTGTAGTATCTTCTGGTTCAGTTATGGGGATAACTTCCGAAACAACTTTCGGTTCGTTAGTCCTGTTTACTTTCGCCCGAAATTCAACAATCTTGTCAAGCTGTATTGTCCTCCCACTTACTTATTTCGAGAAAACTCCTCCTCGAAAAAGTGTTCATTCGTGACAAACACTTTAACCTTGAAATTTTGGTAGAAGCAATACCCAATTGTCTCTTTGGGATAACCTACAAATTAGCATTTGTCTAGATAGAGTATTCCATAAATCATATGGTGTTGTCTTGCCAGACTTATTAGACGGTGCTCTGTTTAGCGTATATGTTACTGTTTGAAGTGCATATCCCCAAAATAATAAAAGTAGACCGGTAATTTATGAAATAATTCCACAATTATTCAAGTGCCTACTAAACTTATGACTTAGATATATTCTTCATGATTGAAGAACCTTTTATATTTTTTCATAATGATTCTTAACTTCATTCTGAATTTCTTTGAACCTTTCAAATATTTCAAACTTATGTTTCATCAAGTAAATCATATTTACTCAAATTATCAGCAAAGTTTTATGAAGTATAAGTATTCACCACGCCCCGGTTTGCTCATTGGACCACATACATCACTATGTATTTTTCCAATTGATTCAAAGTCAAAAGACTTTAATACTCCATCTACATGAAGCTTTTACATTATTTTTCTGATATAACCGAGTAGTGCCACATTTAAGTGGTGTTATCAGTCTTCTCAAAACAAGTAGCATTAATGTTATAAATAGTCAAGGGACTTTTACATTTGTGTCCCTAACTCGAACCCACTACTCATATTTGCCCCTAATTTTGAAGCATGCTCAAATTTGCCCTATGTCGTTAGGTGCACCTATAGAAATGCCCTTCCGTGTTGTTACCGTCCGGTGAGGCTGCTTCTGCCCGTGTGCTCCACCACCGCCGGAGGTGAGAGAAAGAGAGGAAGAGAGAATTATTTCTATTTTATTTTTCTTTTTTCTAGTTAGCGCACCCGTAAATGAAAAGAGAGGGGAGAGAGTTGTTTCTTTTTTTCTATGGATGAGGGGGTCCCACCCGTAAGTGAACAAGAGAGGAGAGAGAGTTGTTTCCTTCTAAAAAAATCTATGGATGAGGGGGGCCACCCGTAAGTGACTGATGACCCACAAGTATATGGGATCTATCGTAGTCCTTTCGATAAGTAAGAGTGTCGAACCCAACGAGGAGCAGAAGGAAATGATAAGCGGTTTTCAGCACGGTATTCTCTGCGAGCACTGAAATTATAGGTAACAGATAGTTTTGTGGTAGGATAATTTGTAACGAGCAACAAGTAACAAAAGTAAGTAAAGTGCAGCAAGGTGGCCCAATCCTTTTTGTAGCAAAGGACAAGCCTGGACAAACTCTTATATAGAGAAAAGCGCTCCTGAGGACACATGGGAATTATCGTCAAGCTAGTTTTCCTCATGTTCATATGATTCACGTTCGGTACTTTGATAATTTGATATGTGGGTGGACCAGTGCTTGGGTGCTGTCCTTACTTGGACAAGCATCCCACTTATGATTAACCCCTATTGCAAGCATCCGCAACTACAAAAGAAGTATTAAGGTAAACCTAACCATAGCATGAAACAAGTGGATCCAAATCAGCCCCTTACGAAGCAACGCATAAACTAGGGTTTAAGCTTCTGTCACTCTAGCAACCCATCATCTACTTATTACTTCCCAATGCCTTCCTCTAGGCCCAAACAATGGTGAAGTGTCATGTAGTCGACGTTCACATAACACCACTAGAGGAGAGACAACATACATCTCATCAAAATATCGAACGAATACCAAATTCACATGACTACTAATAGCAAGACTTCTCCCATGTCCTCAGGAACAAACGTGACTACTCACAAAGCATACTCATGTTCATAATCAGAGGGGTATTAATATGCATATAGGATCTGAACATATGATCTTCCACCAAATAAACCAACTAGCATCAACTACAAAGAGTAATCAACACTACTAGCAACCTACAGGTACCAATCCCAGACTATGAGACAAGAATTGGATATAAGAGATGAACTAGGGTTTGAGAGGAGATGGTGCTGGTGAAGATGTTGATGGAGATTGCCCTCTCCCTATGAGAGGAGCGTTGGTGATGACGATGGCGATGATTTCCCCCTCCCGGAGGGAAGTGTCCCCGGCAGAACAGCTCTGCCGGAGCCCTAGATTGGTTCCGCCAAGGTTCCGCCTCGTGGCGGCGGAGTCTCGTCCCGAAAGCTTGCTTATGATTTTTCTTCGGACGAAAGAATTCATATAGCAGAAGATGGGCACCGGAGGGCCAACAGGGGGCCCACGAGGCAGGGGGCGCGTCAGGGGGGTAGGGCGCGCCCCCACCCTCGTGGACAGGTGGAGGCCCCCCTGACGTAGATTCTTCTTCCAGTATTTTTTATTATTTCCAAAAATAACTTTCGTGGAGTTTCAGGACTTTTGGAGTTGTGCAGAATATGTCTCTAACACTTGCTCCTTTTCCAGCCCAGAATTCCAGCTGCCGGCATTCTCCCTCCTTATGTAAACCTTGTAAAATAAGAGAGAATAGGCATAAGTATTGTGACATAATGTGTAATAACATCCCATAATGCAATAAATATTGATATAGAAGCATGATGCAAAATGGACGTATCAACTCCCCCAAGCTTAGACCTCGCTTGTTCTCAAGCGGAAGCCGATAACGATAAATATGTCCACATGTTTAGAGGTAGAGGTGTCGATAAAATAAAATACGGACATGAGGGCATCATGATTATTCTCATAATAGCAACATATATGGATAATGTCATATGATTTCTTATGCTTAAGTAATAATCTATTCACAATGCAAAGTATGAATCAGAAACTTTATTGAGAATCAACAAACTATAATCTCAGTCATTGAAGCAATTGCAATTTATCATAACATCAGAAAGAGTCTATGTCAGAGCTTTCTAGCAAGTCCACATACTCAACTATCATTTAGTCTTTCATAATTGCTAACACTCACGCAATACTTGTGGTTACGGAGTTTTGATCGGACACAGAGAAAGATAGGGGCTTATAGTTTCGCCTCCCAACCTTTTACCTCAAGGTTAATGTCAACAATAATAATTCATGCTAACCCACATCCAATTAGATATATATATCAGGATCTTTCCAACATCCTGTGCTTGCCAAAGGATAAAATGTAAAAAGGAAAGGTGAAGATCACCATGACTCTTGCATAAGTAGAAAATAATAAAAGATAGGCCCTTCGCAGAGGGAAGCAGAGGTTGCCATGCGCTTTCAGGGTTGGATGCACAAAATCTTAATGCGAAAGAATGTCACTTTATATTGCCACTTGTGATATAGACCTTTATTATGCAGTCCGTCGCTTTTATTTCTTCCACATCACAAGATCGTATAAAGATTATTTCCTCCACACCAATCAATCATACATATTTAAAGAGCAATTTTTATTGCTTGCACCGATGACAACTTACTTGAAGGATCTTACTCAATCCATAGGTAGATATGGTGGACTCTCATGGCAAAACTGGTTTAAGGGTTTTTGGAAGCACAAGTAGTATCTCTACTTGGTGCAAAGAATTTGGCTAGCATGAGGGGGAAAGGCAAGCTCAACACGTTGGATGAACCATGACAATATACTTTATCTCGGATATAAGAAAACATAACCCATTACGTTGTCTTCCTTGTCCAACATCAACTCTTTAGCATGTCATATTTTAATGAGTGCTCCCAATCATAAAAGATGTCCACAATAGTATGTTTATATGTGAAACCTCTCTTTCCTTATTACTTCCTATTAATTGCAACGATGACCAAAACTAAATTTGTCAACTCTCAACAATTTTTAATCATCATACTCTTTCTATGTGAAGTCATTACTCTTAATAAGATCAATACGATCTCTTTATATTTTTATTCTCTTCTCTTTTCTTTTATTCACTCAAGATCATGGCAAAACAATCAAGCCCTTGACTCAACACTAATCTTTATTATATAGCTCACGGACTCGATTACATAGAGGGATCATAAAGCAAAACTCAAAACTAAATCATACCAAAGCTTTTATTCTAATAGATCAAGATACTACTAAAAGGATCTAACTAAGAAAAACGATAAAGATAGGAGATGTGATGGTGATACGATACCGGGGCGCCTCCCCCAAGCTTGGCAGTTGCCAAGGGGAGTGCCCATACCCAAGTGATTATGTCTCCTTTGCTAGTGAAGAAGATGATGGTTTAGTTGATGACGTAGGCTTCTTCCTTAATTTGCGCTTGAGGACAGAATTTTGATCCCTCAAGTCATCAATCTCCCGCTCCAGGCTTAATATCTTTTTGCATAGTTCCTGCTTGTTTTCCTGCAAGAGGCGAAAAGGGATAAACTCGATCTTAAGTTTCTTTGCTCTATCAGGGAGACTTGACTTTTTGAACTCCACATGCATGTCCCCAGGTTGAGGTAATGGGATTTCATCTTTATCTGAGCTCGTCTCCTCCTTTCTCTTGGGTTCATAGTCCTCTTCTTCTTTCGTAGTCCAACCACAATGCTCCACATCTCCATAGACCTTAGGATCTGCAAGGTAATCAACCACATAGCTTTCTCCTTCCGAATCCTGGGAAACATGTTGCTCTAATCTGTAGCAGGACAGCTCGAAACGAAAACAGAGGATAATTGCGTAATACAGGAATCAAAACCTTCGGGAGATTATATAATGAATTTTTACCGACCAAAATACGTATCATGCAAGAAAACGGAGTCCGGAGACCGCACGAGGTGCCCACGAGGCAGGGGGCGCGCCCAGGGGGGTAGGGCGCGCCCTCCACCCTCGTGGAGCCCTCGTGTCCTTCCCGGATTGCTTCTCATTTTTCTATTTTTCTAAATATTCCAAAACAGAGAAAAATTGCCTTTAGAACTGTTTTGGAGTCGGTTTACTTACCGTACCACATACCTATTCCTTTTCGGAGTCTGAAACGTTCCGGAAGGTGTCCCTTATGTATTCCTCCGGGGTTACGGTTTCAATAACATTGGTTTCAACATTTATAGGATTACCTGAGATATAATGTTTGATTCTTTGACCGTTCACCACCTTCAGATTTGTGCCTTCGAAGTTGTTGATTTTTATGGCACCGGAACGATAGACCTCCTCGATAACGTAAGGGCCTTCCCATTTAGATAGAAGTTTTCCTGCAAAAAATCTTAAACGAGAGTTGTATAGCAATACATAATCACCTACATTAAACAACTTGACATTTTCATAGGCTTGGCTTCTCCACCCATCAAGTGAGCTAATGTCAAATAACCTGTTTTCACCGGCAAGTTTGAAATCATAGTTGAGCTCTTTAATAGCCCAATATGCCTTATGTTCTAGCTCGAGAGGTAAGTGACATGCTTTTCCATAAACCATTTTATACGGAGACATACCCATAGGATTTTTATATGCAGTTCTATAAGCCCATAATGCATCATCAAGTTTCTTGGACCAATTCTTTCTAGATCTATTAACAGTCTTTTGCAAAATTAATTTGAGCTCTCTATTACTCAATTCTACTTGACCACTAGACTGTGGGTGATAAGGAGATGCAATTCTATGATTAACATCATACTTAGCAAGCATTTTACGGAAGACACCATGAATAAAGTGTGAACCACCATCAGTCATTAAATATCTAGGGACTCCAAACCTCGGAAAAATAACTTCTTTAAGCATCTTAATAGAGGTGTTATGATCAGCACTACTAGTTGGAATAGCTTCTACCCACTTAGTAACGTAATCAACAGCAACTAAAATATGTGTATATCCATTAGAGACAGGAAAAGGTCCCATATAATCAAAGCCCCAAACATCAAATGGTTCAATAACAAGTGAATAGTTCATAGGCATTTCTTGACGTCTATTAATATTACCAATTCTTTGACATCCATCACAAGATAAGACAAACTTACGGGCATCCTTGAAGAGAGTAGGCCAATAAAAACCGGATTGCAATACCTTATGTGCAGTTCTATCTCCAGCGTGGTGTCCTCCATAAGCTTCGGAGTGACACTTGCGTAGGATCTGTTCCTATTCATGCTCAGGTACACAATGTCTAATAACACCATCTACTCCTTCTTTATAAAGATGTGGGTCATCCCAGAAGTAATGTCTCAAAACGTAGAAGAACTTTTTCTTGAGCTGGTATGTGAAACTAGGTGGTATAAATTTAGCAACAATATAATTAGCATAATCAGCATACCATGGAGCAGTATGGGAAGCATTTATGACATTTAATTGTTCATCAGGAAAGCTATCATCAATAGGTAGTGGGTCATCAAGAACATTCTCTAGCCTAGACAAGTTGTCTGCAACGGGGTTCTCAGCTCCCTTTCTATCAATAATATGCAAATCAAATTCTTGTAGCAAGAGAACCCATCTAATAAGTCTAGGTTTAGCATCTTTCTTTTCCATAAGATATTTAATAGCAGCATGGTCAGTGTGAATAGTTACTTTAGAATCAACAATGTAAGGTCTGAACTTATCACAAGCAAATACAACTGCTAATAATTCTGTTTCAGTAGTAGCATAATTTCTCTGAGCATTGCCTAGAGTTTTACTAGCATATTGAATAACATTTAATTTCTTATCAACTCTTTGCCCTAGAACAACACCTACATCATAATCACTAGCATCACACATAATTTCAAAGGGTAAATTCCAATCAGGTGGCTGAACAGAACAATAGGTGCAGAGATCAATGCTTTCTTAAGTATTTCAAATGCTTCTACACAATCATCATCAAAGACAAATGGTATATCTTTTTGTAATAAATTAGTCAGAGGCCGAGAGATTTTTGAGAAGTCCTTAATGAACCTCCTATAAAACCCGGCATGACCAAGGAAGCTTCTTATACCTTTGATGTCCTTGGGACATGGCATCTTTTCAATAGCATCAACCTTGTCTTTATCAACTTCAATACCTCTTTCAGAAACTTTATGCCCCAAGACAATACCTTCATTAACCATAAAGTGGCACTTTTCCCAATTCAAGACAAGATTAGTTTCTTCACATCTCTGCAAAACTCGATCAAGGTTGCTTAAGCAATCATCAAAAGAGGATCCATAAACGAAAAAAATCGTCCATGAAAACCTCACAAATCTTTTCACAAAAGTCAGAGAATATAGCCATCATGCATCTTTGGAAGGTAGCAGGTGCATTACATAAACCAAAAGGCATACGTCTATAAGCAAAAGTACCGAAAGGGCAAGTAAAAGTGGTCTTTGATTGATCATCGGCTGACACAGGTATTTGAGAGAAACCAGAATAACCATCTAGAAAGCAAAAATGTGTATGTTTGGATAGTCTTTCTAGCATTTGATCGATAAAAGGTAAGGGGTAATGATCCTTTTTAGTAGCTTTATTTAATTTGCGGAAATCAATTACCATCCTATAACCTGTAATAATTCTTTGCGGGATCAATTCATCTTTATCATTAGGAACGACAGTAATACCTCCCTTCTTAGGGACACAGTGGACATGACTGACCCACTGACTATCAACAACGGGATAAATTATACCTGCCTCAAGGAGCTTTAGTATTTCCTTTCTTACCACTTCTTTCATCTTAGGATTCAGCCGTCGTTGATGATCACGAACTGGTTTGGCATCTTTCTCCAAATTTATTTTATGTTGACATAGAGTGGGACTAATGCCCTTAAGATCATCAAGAGTATATCCAATAGCAGCGCGGTGCTTCTTCAGAGTTTTTAATAATCTCTCTTCTTCATGCTCTGAAAGGTTAGCACTAATAATGACATGATATATCTTTTTCTCATCAAGATAAGCATATTTAAGAGTATCAGGTAACGGTTTGAGCTCAAACACGGGATCACCCTTGGGTGGATGAGGATCCCCTAGGATTTCAACAGGCAAATTGTGTTTCAGGATAGGTTCCTATTTAAAGAACACTTCATCTATTTCCCTTCTTTCATTCATAAACATATCATTTTCATGGTCTAGCAAATATTGTTCTAAAGGATCACTAGGAGGTACGACAATAGAAGCAAGACCAATAATTTCATCTTTACTAGGCAATTCTTCTTCACGGTGTTGTCTACGAAATTTAGAAAAGTTAAACTCATGAGACATATCACCTAGACCAATAGTAACAACATCCTTTTCGCAATCTATCTTAGCATTAACTGTGTTCAAGAAGGGTCTACCAAAAATAATGGGACAAAAGCTATCTTGTGGGGAACCAAGAACAAGAAAATCAGCAGGATATTTAGTTTTCCCACACAAGACTTCAACATCTCTAACAATTCCCATTGGTGAAATAGTATCTCTATTGGCAAGTTTAATTGTGACATCAATATCTTCTAACTCAGTAGGTGCAATATCATGCATAATTTCTTTGTATAAGTCAATAGGTATTGCACTAGCACTAGCACCCATATCACATAAGCCATGATAACAATGATCTCCTATTTTAACAGAAATAACAGGCATGCCTACCACAGGTCTATGCTTATCTTTAGCACAAGGTTTGGCAATTCTAGCAGTTTCATCACGGAAATGAATAACATGCCCATCAATATTATCAGACAAGAGATCTTTAGCAATAGCAATATTAGGTTCAACTTTAAATTGCTCAGGAGGTGTATAGGTTCTAATATTGCTTTTACAAACCACAGTTAAAGCTTTAGCATGATCTTTTATCCTAACAGGAAAAGGTGGTTTCTCAACATAAGTAGTAGGAGCAATATGATCATTATAAGTGATAGTCTTTTCTTCAACTTTAATAGGTGCAGCTACTTTTACTTCTATGGGAGGATGATATTTAAACCACTTCTCCTTAGGGAGATCAATATGAGCAGCAAAAGATTCACAAAAGGAAGCTACTATCTCAGAGTCAAGTCCATATTTAGTGCTAAATTTACGAAAAACATCGGTATCCATAAAATATTTAACACAATCAAACTTAGGTGTCATACCTGACTCCTTACCTTCGTTGAGATCACAATCTTCAGAGTTGCGTTTAATTATTTCCAATAAATCCCATTTGAATTCAATAGTTTTCATCATAAAAGAGCCAGCACAAGAAGTATCGAGCATGGTGCGATTGTTATCAGAAAGCCGAGCATAAAAACTTTGAATAATTATTTCTCTTGGGAGCTCATGATTGGGGCATGAATATAACATTGATTTAAGCCTCCCCCAAGCTTGAGCGATGCTTTCTCCTTCGCGAGGCCAAAAATTATATATATAATTGTGATCACGATGAACAAGATGCATAGGATAAAACTTCTGATGAAATTCCAATTTCAATCGTTTGTAGTTCCATGATTCCGTATCATCACATAGCCTATACCATGTCAATGCATCTCCCTTCAAAGATAAAGGTAAGACCTTCTTCTTAATAACATCATCGGGTATACCTGCAAGCTTAAATAATCCACAAACTTCATCCACATAGATTAGGTGCTCATCAGGATGCTTTGTTCCGTCTCCTGCAAAAGGATTAGCTAGCAGTTTTTCTAACATACCCGAAGGAATTTCAAAGTAGACATTTTCATTTTCAATAGGTTCAGTAGGTTGAGGAGCAACTCTTTGCTCTACTGGTCGGGGTGAAGATACCCCGAACAAGCCCCTCAGAGGATTACTTTCCATAGTAACAAGTGACAGTAAATTTTAGCACACTATATAAATTTTTCCTTACCAAATTCCACCTACCAAAGGCGCTTCACTCCCCGGCAACGGCACCAGAAAAGAGTCTTGATGACCCACAAGTATAGGGGATCTATGGTAGTCCTTTCGATAAGTAAGAGTGTCGAACCCAACGAGGAGCAGAAGGAAATGATAAGCGGTTTTCAGCAAGGTATTCTCTGCAAGCACTGAAATTATAGGTAACAGATAGTTTTGTGGTAGGATAATTTGTAACGAGCAACAAGTAACAAAAGTAAATAAAGTGCAGCAAGGTGGCCCAATCCTTTTTGTAGCAAAGGACAAGCCTGGACAAACTCTTATATAGAGAAAAGCGCTCCCGAGGACACATGGGAATTATCGTCAAGCTAGTTTTCATCACGTTCATATGATTCACGTTCGGTACTTTGATAATTTGATATGTGGGTGGACCGGTGCCTGGGTGCTGTCCTTACTTGGACAAGCATCCCACTTATGATTAACCCCTATTGCAAGCATCCACAACTACAAAAGAAGTATTAAGGTAAACCTAACCATAGCATGAAACAAGTGGATCCAAATCAGCCCCTTACGAAGCAACGCATAAACTAGGGTTTAAGCTTCTGTCACTCTAGCAACCCATCATCTACTTATTACTTCCCAATGCCTTCCTCTAGGCCCAAACAATGGTGAAGTGTCATGTAGTCGACATTCACATAACACCACTAGAGGAGAGACAACATACATCTCATCAAAATATCGAACGAATACCAAATTCACATGACTACTAATAGCAAGACTTCTCCCATGTCCTCAGGAACAAACGTAACTACTCACAAAGCATATTCATGTTCATAATCAGAGGGGTATTAATATGCATATAGGATCTGAACATATGATCTTCCACCAAATAAACCAACTAGCATCAACTACAAGGAGTAATCAACACTACTAGCAACCTATAGGTACCAATCCCAGACTATGAGACAAGAATTGGATACAAGAGATGAACTAGGGTTTGAGAGGAGATGGTGCTGGTGAAGATGTAGATGGAGATTTCCCTCTCCCTATGAGAGGAGCGTTGGTGATGACGATGGCGATGATTTCCCCCTCCCGGAGGGAAGTGTCCCCGGCAGAACAGCTCTGCCGGAGCCCTAGATTGGTTCCGCCAAGGTTCCGCCTCGTGGCGGCGGAGTCTCGTCCCGAAAGCTTGCTTATGATTTTTCTTCGGACGAAAGACTTCATATAGCAGAAGATGGGCACCGGAGGGCCAACAGGGGGCCCACGAGACAGGGGGCGCGTCAGGGGGTAGGGCGCGCCCCCACCTTCGTGGACAGGTGGAGGCCCCCTTGACATAGATTCTTCTTCCAGTATTTTTTATTATTTCCAAAAATAACTTTCGTGGAGTTTCAGGACTTTTGGAGTTGTGCAAAATAGGTCTCTAATACTTGCTCCTTTTCCAGCCCAGAATTCCAGCTGCCGGCATTCTCCCTCCTTATGTAAACCTTGTAAAATAAGAGAGAATAGGCATAAGTATTGTGACATAATGTGTAATAACAGCCCATAATGCAATAAATATTGATATAGAAGCATGATGCAAAATGGACGTATCAGTGACACATGGAGGCAGGGGCAACAATGTCCACAAAACATCTACTAGACAGTCAAACGGCTTTGACTCGACGGTAATGGTACGGAAGGGCATTTCTATAAGTGCAACTAACCAGAAAGGGGCAAATTTGAGCATGCTTCAAAATTAGGGCAAATATGAGTAGTGAGTTCGAGTTAGTGACACAAATGTAGAAGTCCCAATAGCCAATTCAAGATTCATGAATAAACCACTAACAATAGAGGTAAATCCAAAACCATATTCTTATAAGTTTTAAACAATAGTTGTTCAAGTTGTTATAAGAATATCCATCGCATAACTCAAAAGATAATGTTTTACACAACTTCGGAATGAAATAATTATTATTTAGTTCTAAGATAAATCTTGAAGATAAACTAAAGACATGACTTCGACGACTTGAGTAGCGATCCCATTACCATTCCCTACTTGCATCACGACTTCATTCCTTCTCAACTTGTGAGCTTTCTGTAGTCCCTGCATCGGTTTGCAAACAAGAGCAACCGATCAGTATCAAATACTCATGACTTAAAGGAAAATTAACAAGTAGAATTACATTATAAATTTTATACCTTTACTCGAAGAACCGATCTTCTTCTTATCCGCCAAGTACTTCTTTCAGTTGCGCTTCCAGTGTCCATTCTGCTTGCAGTAGAAGCATTCAGTCTCTTTAGTGGCTCCACCCTTCTTCCTCTTTCGAGACACGGTCTTACTGGCGCCATTAGACTTTGATAACCCACAAGTATAGGGGATTAGTTGTAGCCTCTTTCGATAAGTAAGAGTGTCGAACCCAACGAGGAGCTAAAGGTAGAACAAATATTCCCTCAAGTTCTATCGACCACCGATACAACTCTACGCATGCTTAACGTTCACTTTGCCTAGAACAAGTATGAAACTAGAAGTACTTTGTAGGTGTTGTAGGATAGGTTTGCAAGATAATAAAGATCACATAAATAAAAAATAGGGTCTGTTTAGATAAAAAATTAAGTTAGTATAGCGAGTGTGGAAAAGTGGTGGTAGGAGTTGCGAAATTGTCCCTAAGCAATTGACTACATTACTAGACCGATAGCAAGTTTTATGTGGGAGAGGCCATTGCTAGCATGTCATCCCTTACTGGAATTCTATGCACTTATGATTGGAACTTTAGCAAGCATACGCAACTAATAAAGATCATTAAGGTAAAACCCAACCATAGCATTATAAGGTATCAAGTCCTCTTTACTCCCATACGCAACAACCTACTTACTCGGGTCTGTGCTTCTGTCACTCACGCCACCCACCATAAGCGAATCATGAACATATTGCAAACCCTGCAGCGGGGATCCCTCACGCTTGCGCGACACAGAGAGCACCATAGGACAGCACCAATAATAAAACATGCGACTCAAACCAATCACGATCATCAATTAACCCATAGGACAAAACAGATCTACTCAAACATCATAGGATAGCCACATATCATTGGGAAATAATATATAGCTTTGAGCACCATGTTTAAGTAGAGATTACAGTGGGGAGAAGGGGTGTTACACCGCTGCATAGATGGGGAGAGAGTTGGTGATGACGTCGGCGAAGTTGTTGGTGTAGATCATGGTCACGATGATGGCCCCGATGGCGTTCCGGCACCAACGGGAGAGAGGGGGAGAGAGCCCCCTCCTCCTTCTTCTTCTTCCTTGATCTCCCCCCTAGATGGGAGAAGGTTTTCCCCTCTGGTCCATGGCCTCCATGGCGGTGGAGGGGCGGGAGCCCCTTCGAGATTGGATCTCTCTCTCTTTCTGTTCTACGTTCCCAGATTCTGGCCTTTCACCGTTTCTTAAATTCCCGGAAACCCGTAACTCCGATTGGGCTGAAATTTTAACACAACTTTTATCTGGATATTAGCTTTCTTGCGGCGAAAGAAGGGCAGCAACCGCCTTATGGGGTGACCTCAAGGGCTTGTGGGCCCCTCGGGCATCGTCTAGCATTGATTCCAATTCCCAAAAATCACATATATTCCAAAAAAACCTTCATAAGTTTATCGCATTTGGACTTTGTTTGGTATGGATATTCTGCGAAACAAAAAACATGCAACAAACAGGTACTGACACTGGGCACTATATCAATATGTTAGTCCAAAAAATAATATAAAAAGTTGCCAAAAGTATATGAAAGTTGTAGAATATTGGCATGAAACAATCAAAAATTATAGATACGACGGGGACGTATCAGCATCCCTAAGGTTAATTCCTGCTCGTCCTTGATAACCCACAAGTATAGGGGATCGCAACAGTTTTCGAGGGTAGAGTATTCAACCGAAATTTATTGATTCGACATAAGGGAAGCCAAAGAATATTCTCAAGTATTAGCAGTTGAGTTGTCAATTCAACCACACCTTGATAACTTAATATCTGCAGCAAAGTATTTAGTAGCAAAGTAGTATGGAAGTAACAGTAACGGTAGCAAAAGTAATATTTTGGGGTTTTGTAGTGATTGTAACAGTAGCAACGGAAAAGTAAATAAGCGTAGAACAATATGTGACAAGCTCGTAGGCATTGGATCGGTGATGGAGAATTATGCCGGATGCGGTTCATCATGTAACAGTCATAACATAGGGTGACACAGAACTAGCTCCAATTCGTCAATGTAATGTAGGCATGTATTCCGAATATAGTCATACGTGCTTATGGAAAAGAACTTGCATGACATCCTTTGTCCTACCCTCCCGTGGCAGCAGGGTCCTATTGGAAACTAAGGGATATTAAGGCCTCCTTTTAATAGAGTACCGGACCAAAGCATTAACACATAGTGAATACATGAACTCCTCAAACTATGGTCATCACCGGGAGTGGTCCCGATTATTGTCACTTCAGGGTTGCCGGATCATAACACATAGTAGTGACTATAGACTTGCAAGATAGGATCAAGAACTCACATATATTCATGAAAACATAATAGGTTCAGATCTGAAATCATGGCACTCGGGCCCTAGTGACAAGCATTAAGCATAGCAAAGTCATAGCAACATCAATCTCAGAACATAGTGGATACTAGGGATTAAACCCTAACAAAACTAACTCGATTACATGATAAATCTCATCCAACCCATCACCGTCCAGCAAGCCTACGATGGAATTACTCACGCACGGCGGTGAGCATCATGAAATTGGTGATGGAGGATGGTTGATGATGACGATGGTGACGGATTCCCCTCTCCGGAGCCCCGAATGGTGTAACATCCCAAATTTCCCATTTGGAATGTTTTACAATTATAGCTAAGCATCTATGCATATTGCTTGAATTGAGTGACATTTGAATTATTTCAGAGGCTTTTGAGTTTGTTGGAATTTGGATTCAAATTGGCAGTTGAATTTATTTCAAACAATGCCTGACAAATACTTGAGCAAAAGTATGAGAGGAGTAAACATGACACTCCAAAAATGCCAGAAGAAAAATATTGCCAAAAAGTTTGAATTCAAATTTGATTTTTATTTGGGATTTCCAGAAAATGTTTTTCTTAGTTTGAGTTTTGCCCCTGGAAAAATGTCCACGTTGTAGGATTAATTCCCCTGAGAAATTTGATATATATATGTCCTATATAAAAATACTATAGGTTTTTCTATATTTAGTTTTCTCTCTTTGTGGTAAAAAAAGGAAAAAGACCCAGGCGCGAGCCAGGCCAACCGGCCCAGCCGACGCCCGAGCCGCAGCCCACCAGCGCCGAGCCGGCCTGCTCCCGCCGCACCGCGCCGACCCCGTTCCGATCGGCCGCCCGATCGCTCTCCCTCTCTCGATCTCTCTCTCCCTCACTGACCCGTCGGCCCCACCCTATACCTAACCCCTCGCCCACGACACCGAGCCAGAGCGCGTTCGCCGCCGCCGCCGCGTCCGAGTTCCACGGGATCACGATCCCGAGACGCCCCCTCGCCCAAGACTACGCCCTATAAAAGGCCAAGCCCCTCCTCTCTCGAACCCCTTAAACCCTACGCCCGAAACCCACCAGAGCCGTCGCCCTCTCCGTTCGCATCTCGCCGCCGCCACCTCGGTTCGCCGCCACTTACGCCGTCGGTGAGCACCCCCTGCCCATCCAAGCTACTCCACCCGCACCGCCACTTCATCTCGCACCTCCCTGACATCCTCTCGTCGCCCAGGAACCGCCGGAGCCGTCGCCCCCAAGCTTGACCGCCGCTCGCCGGAGCTGCAGCTCACCAGGGAGCCGCCGCCGTTGCCCTGATCGCCACAGTCGCCCCCGAGCTCCACTGACTCCATCCCCGACCTCCCCTCGAGCTGCCGCACCCGCCCGACGACTTCGCTGCCGCCCCGGACCACCGGAGCACCCCCGCCACCAACGCCCGAGCCCACCTCGCCGTCGACCGCCGCTGTAAGCCACCAGACTCCCCTCCACCGTTGGATCTCGCTTGTACGGCTTAGATTAGAAGAGTGAAGGGGTACGTTTTTTTTAAAAGCCGGTTTAGTGCGGTTCAGATCAAACCAGTAGATCGGTTTTAGTCACAAAAAAAAACGCACGTGTACGTCCTGTTAAGTTGCGCCTGGGCGCTGTTTAGTTTCAGATCGCACACCCCATAAGCCCAGTAGCGCCCGTTAGTTTTTTTTCTGTTATTTATGTTCTGTTTTAAAAACAGAAAAGTTCCAATCTTGTAAAATCTGTTTCTCTTAGGTTTTTTAATATTTTTAGTTGATTTCTTTTTTTGTTAGTTTGCAAATTTGTTGTAGTTTCTGTAGAAAATATGTTTAGCCATGTTTAAATTATTAGAATAGTTTTATATTAGATTTAGACAGATTAGTTTTTCTGCCATAAATTGAGTTAGGATTATTATTTTTTAGTGATTCTTTTTGCTACTGCTTAGTTTTGACCATGCCTAGCAGTAGGAACTTGTTTGGGTATTTTAGATTTAATAAACAATTAGTTTTATGTCGAAATCAAGTTTTTCTTGTTTATTTAGCTAGCTACTGTTTTCCTACTGTTCTAGTTAGTAAATAATTTTATTTTTATTATGTTATAGTTTATTTTAGATTAGTTTCTGTAGCTACAGAGGAGGAACTTTTATTTACGGTAGAATAAAAAAGTTTTATTTTATTTTCTTTGCTAGGGTTGTTTTAGGCATAATAGGAGTTCTATAATAGCTTTTGATGTGATTCTTTTTGCTACTAGTTTGTATGATGTTTTCCCTTCTGTTAGTTAGCAAAACCATTGCTTAGGTTCTGTTAAGAAAAGTTTTAGTTGTGTAAAACTATTTCTTAGTTGTTGCTTGATATGATGAAAACCTTGATTTGCTTTCTCCGAGTTTTTCTTTGGTTTTGGTTTGAGTGCTTAGGTGTTTTACTTCAACTTGCTGTTATGTTATATTGTGCTATACTTATTTGTGCTATTGTTTGACTCGGTAGAATTCCCGGAGTGCGAAGCCTGCTATTACGAGTCGCTAGCTTTCGAAGACCGTCAGCCAGGCAAGTCATTTGATCATGTTTTTACAATACCTATGATTTTATTGCATTAGAGTTATACCTCCCCACCATGCATGCAGTAGGAGAATTTTGTTAAGTTATGTTCTTGAGTAGTATCATGAGGTAGGATGAACCCTTCTCCCTTGTTACCGATGCCCGGGATGATGTAGTTGGTTGCTATGCTTTAATAGACGGGGTTGGTTGAGTGATTCATAAGGGAGATGCGGGAGTCAAGATGATGACAACCCCATGACGTCAAGATCAAGATGGACTTCAAACTTCACTACCGGGTGGAGGACGGTTGACGGGCACCCTGGAGAAACCAGCGGATGGCCGGGATGCATGGAGAAGCGCCATGACATCTTGCGGAAAGCTTCACCCAGCCACGAAGAGACGGATGGATACCCCATTGACCGGAAACTTACCTGTGCAGCCGCAAGCCATTATGGGCTCTAGCTTGGTCGACCCTAGGCGTGACTCTGGCCGGACGGTGCTACGAGATGTAGAAGAACGGTAGGATTGGATGGGCACCGGCAGTGGCCCGGAGGAACTCTTCGAAAGACCCTGTTTCGTTCGTCCCATCTTCAAACACTAGGCAGTGCGAAGACTTAAAGGAGGGAACGATTCTTGCGGGTAAAGTGCACAAACCTCTGCAGAGTAACAACCTAATCGATTAGCCATGTCCCCGGTTACGGACAAATGAGCCTCTGGAATTGGAGTATTTCAGATATCTCAACACCGAACTTAATAAATTAATTGAGGGGTTATTTAATAATTGGGAATGAGACATTGGTTGGCGGAACCATCTCAATAACTACCAACATTTTGTAGTAATTGCAAACAAGTCCTTGTTGTAGGGAAAAACCGGCTTTTTCGCAAAACAATGAAACTTAGAGCCCCAAAGCCAAATTGCATATAGTATTAGTAATTTTATTGCTGTTCTCTCTTCATGACTTGCCGGCATATTCAAAATGCTGACCTACACGGCTGCAATGTCTTATGTTGCAGAGGAGTTTTCCGATCAGGAGTGAGGCTACGATCCACGCTTGGCGATTGCCGTATGGAGTCGGATGGACTCGCTATTCGTCTACGCTTCCGCAGCTTTATTTAGTTTATTTCTCATGAGTTGGCCTTCGGCCGAATTTATTATGATGTAATAAAGACTCGATATGAGAATCGTGTAATAAATTCAGGTGTGATTGAACTTTGAATCTTTGCATCAATGTACTGTGTGTGCCAGCATGATCTTGGGATGGTACAGCTACACAGAGACTTGACCGATTTCGGGTCGGGTTGTTACAAACGGACTCCAGATCAGCCCTCCCGAGAGAGTTTAGGGCTTGGCGGAGGCTCCGTATCGTAAAACGCGATGAATCTTTCTCTCTGATTTTTTCTCCCCGAACACGAATATATGGAGTTGGAGTTGAGGTCGGTGGAGCTCCAGGGGGCCCACGAGGCAGGGGCACGCCCCCCACCCTCGTGGAAAGGGTGTGGGCCCCCTGGCCTTGATTCTTTCGCCAATATTTTTTATTATTTCCAAAAATAATCTCCGTGAAGTTTCAGGTCATTCCGAGAACTTTTGTTTCTGCACAAAGATAACACCATGGCAATTCTGCTGAAAACAGCATCAGTCCGGGTTAGTTCCATTCAAATCATGCAAGTTAGAGTCCAAAACAAGGGCAAAAGTGTTTGGAAAAGTAGATACGACGGAGACGTATCAACTCCCCCAAGCTTAAACCTTTGCTTGTCCTCAAGCAATTCAGTTGATAAACTGAAAGTGATAAAGAAAAACTTTTACAAACTTTGTTTGCTCTTGTTGTTGTAAATATGTAAAGCCAACATTCAAGTTTTCAGCAAAGATTATGACTAACCATATTCACAATAACACTTAGGTCTCATGTTTACTCATATCAATGGCATAATCAACTAGCGAGCAATAATAATGAATCTCGGATGACAACACTTTCTCAAAACAATCATGATATGATATAACAAGATGGTATCTCACTAGCCCTTTCTGAGACCGCAAAACATAAATGTAGAGCACCTTTAAAGATCAAGGACTGACTAGACATTGTAATTCATGGTAAAAGATATCCAGTCATACCCAATATAAATTAATGGTAATGGATGCAAATGATAGCCGTGCTCTCCAGCTAGTGCTTTTTAATAAGAGGGTGATGACTCAACATAAAAGTAAATAGATAGGCCCTTCGCAGAGGGAAGCAGGGATTTGTAGAGGTGCCAGAGTTCGATTTTGAAATAGAGATGAATAATATTTTGGGCGGCATACTTTCATTGTCAACATAACAACCAAGAGATGGTGATATCTTCCATGCTACGCACATTATAGGCGGTTCCCAAACAGAATGGTAAAGTTTATACTCCCCCTTCCACCAACAAGCATCAATCCATGGCTTGCTTGAAACAACGAGTGCCTCCAACTAACAACAGTCCCGGGGGAGTTTTGTTTGCAATTATTTTGATTTGGTTTGCATAAAGCATGGGACTGGGCATCCCGGTGACCAGCCATTTTCTCGTGAGTGAGGAGCGGAGTCCACTCCTCTTGAGAATAACCCTCCTAGCATGGAAGATACGGACAGCCCTAGTTGATACATGAACTATTCGAGCATACAAAACAGAATTTCATTTGAAGGTTTAGAGTTTTGCACATATAAATTTACTTGGAACAGCAGGTAGATACCACATATAGGAAGGTATAGTGGACTCATATGGAATAACTTTGGGGTTTAAGGGATTGGATGCACAAGCAGTATTCCCGCTTAGTACCAGTGAAGGCTAGCAAAAGACTGGGAAGCGACCAACTAGAGAGCGACAACAGTCATGAACATGCATTAAAATTAATGAACATTGAGTGCAAGCATGAGTAGGATATAATCCACCATGAACATAAATATCGTGAAGGCTATGTTGATTTGTTTCAACTACATGTGTGAACATGTGCCAAGTCAAGTCACTTAAATCATTCAAAGGAGGATACCACCCCATCACACCACATCACAACCATTTTAATAGCATGTTGGCACACAAGGTAAACCATTATAAACTCCTAGCTAATTAAGCATGGTATAAGTAACTATAATCTCTAATTGTCATTGCAAACATGTTTATTCATAATAGGCTGAATCAGGAATGATGAACTAATCATATTTACAAAAACAAGAGAGGTCGAGTTCATACCAGCTTCTCTCATCTCAATCAGTCCATCATATATCGTCATAATGTCCTTTCACTTGCACGACCGAATGATGTGAATAATAATAATAGTGCACGTGCATAGGACTAAGCTGGAATCTGCGAGCATTCAATAAACAGGAGAAGACAAGGTGGGCTCTTGGTTAAATCAACAATAATGCATATAAGAGCCACTTCAACATTTTTCATCATGGTCTTCTCCTATCGACCCCCAAAGAAAAGAAAAGAAATAAAACTATTTACACGGGAAAGCTCCCAACAAGCAAAAGAAGAACAGGAAATATTTTTGGGTTTTCTTTTAATTATTACTACTACAGCATGAAAGGTAAACTAGCTAAACGCTACTACTAATTTTTTTAGTTTTTCTTAAGGTTTGTCAAACACACAAGAACAAAGCATAAAAAGGAAAGTAAACTAACATGGATATTATAGTGAAAAGGTATCAGCACCGACAACTAGCAATGAGTGTGTGAACATGAATGTAATGTCGGTGAGAAATACGTACTCCCCCAAGCTTAGGCTTTTGGCCTAAGTTGGTCTATTTCCACGGCTGGCCTGACAGATATCCAAAGTTGTAGTTGGGGTCGTACTGAGAAGAAGAAGCCTCTGATTGCCACTGGTTGGCAATCATCTCCGGATCCCACTGGTAATTAGACTGTCGTGGAGGATCAAATTGTGGTTCCGGCTCTGGCTCTGAGGCTGATGTAGGGTTCCGGTACGCTTGGATGGTCGCTAGCGGAACGAGATACTGACCTGCAGATAAATCAAACAAGGAAGGAGCAGGCAAGGTAATAGTCTCAGGGTGATTTTTATCAAATAGCAATTTCTATTTAAGTGCCCTTTCCCTATTCTTAACAATAAAATCATGTGCTACTATACTCTTATAATCTAGATAAACAGAAGGCAGCAATTTTTCTTCTTTCTCATAATGCCTAATAGGTATGTTATAGTATGCAGCGAGGCGAGAGGCGAAGATGCCTCCCAAGATAGGGCCCTTAGTACGGTTAAGATTTAACCGCTTTGCAACAATAGCGCCCATACTAAATGTATCATCACGAAACAAGGCATGGCACAAAATAATAATATCAGGGACACTCAGGTTTCCCCAGTTTCCGCGACCAATTAAGCATCTACTAGCAAATATAGCAAAGTAATGTAGAACAGGAAAATGTATGCTAGTGATTCGTGCGTCAGCAACCTTCCTCGTTTCCCCTACAGCAATTGTATCAAAACCCCTCCACATCGTTGCTATGTGGTTCCTCTATGAAACCCGGAAAAGGTAACTTGCAAACCTCACAGAATTCACGAAGGGTCATCTCCTTATACTCATGATATAGATAAAAATACACCGTAGGTGGTGACCTCCTAGAATGGAAATGAAAATTTTGCACAAAGGTATTGGTGAGTAAGAGATACTGTTCGCGTTGGTCGCGGAGGAAGTCGGTGAGGCCTGCGTTCTCAGCCAACTCATAAAAATCATCATAAATCCCGGCTGCTCTCAAGAAATCATCGCAAGGCCATTCACACGGCCGAACCTCCGCGGTGCGAGGCAGATTATATTTGGGCCTCTCTGCTTCTTCACTTTGCTTTTCCTTCGAGCTTCGGCTCGAAGAGCCCCTCAAAAATCTCTTCATCATTTTCTGAAAATTTCTGAAATTTTTAGTAACTTCAAATAAAAGTGAACCAAGCTCAACAAAATTGATAGCAACTACTCCCACAAGTGCCTAGAGACTATATCATGCATTAGAACTACTTGGAACCATATAAATTTGACATGCAAGCTCAAGAACATGGTCACCAAGGCAGCACAAATTTGCAATGAATAAATCACTAGAACAAAAACTAATTGGACCATTGGAGGAGTCACATACCAAGGAACAATCCCCCAAAGCAGTTTTGTGAGAGGTGCTTTGAGCAACGAGATCGAAAATCGCAGCAAAATGAGCTAGAACTCATGCTTGAGCTGGTTGGTGATTTTTTTGGGAGGAAGAAGGAGTGTGTGGGTGTAGGAATAAGTGGAGGGGAGCCACCATGGGCCCACGAGGCAGGGGGCACGCCCAGGGGGGTGGGCACGCCCTGGACCCTCGTGGCCAGGTGCTTGCTCCCCCTGATGTGTTCTCAGTGCCAGATATTCTCAAATATTCCAGAAAAATCATATTTTAATTTCGGGGCATTTGGAGAACTTTTATTTTCGGGGTATTTTTATTGCACGGATAATTCAGAAAACAGACAAAAAATACTAATTTTACTTTATTTCAACTAAATAACAGAAAGTAAAAGGAGGGTACAGAAGGTTGTGCCTTCTAATTTCGCCCATCTCATGCTCATGAAAAGGAATCCACTAACAAGGTTGATCAGGTCTTGTTAACAAACTCATTCCGAATAACATGGAACCAGAGAAATTTCAAATAACACTAAGTTACCTCAATGGGGATATGCACATCCTCAATAATAAGAATATCATATTTCTTCTTGACAGTAGGTAGAGGGAATTCAAAATCTCCAAAAATAATCGATGGAATTTTTCCGATAGAGTTGATACTATGAACTTGAGGTTGTTTCCTCGAAAAGTGTACCGTATGCTCATTAGCATTAACATGAAAAGTGACATTGCCTTTGTGGCAATCAATAACAGCCCCTGCAGTATTCAAAAAGGGTCTTCCAAGAATAATAGACATACTATCGTCCTCGGGATTATCAAGAATAACGAAGTCCGTTAAAATAGTAACATTTGCAACCACAACAGGAACATCCTCACAAATACCGACAGGTATAGCAGTTGATTTATCAGCCATTTGCAAAGATATTTCAGTAGGTGTCAACTTATTTAAATCAAGTCTATGATATAAAGAGAGAGGCATAACACTAACACCGGCTCCAAGATCACATAAAGCAGTTTTAACAAAATTTGTTTTAATGGAGCATGGTATAGTGGGTACTCCTGGATCTCCTAGTTTCTTTGGTATTCCACCCTTGAAAGTGTAATTAGCAAGCATGGTGGAAATTTCAGCTTCCGGTATCTTTCTTTTATTAGTGACAATTTCTTTCATATATTTAGCATAAGGATTCATTTTGAGCATATCAGTCAATCGCATACACAAAAAGATAGGCCTAATCATTTCAGCAAAGCACTCCAAATCCTCACGATCCTTTTTCTTGGATCGTTTGGGAGGAAAAGGCATGGGTTTCTGAACCCATGGTTCTCTTTCTTTACCGTGCTTCCTAGCAACAAAGTCTCTCTTATCATAACG
Organism: Triticum aestivum; assembly: GCF_018294505.1. Classification (NCBI taxonomy): domain Eukaryota; kingdom Viridiplantae; phylum Streptophyta; class Magnoliopsida; order Poales; family Poaceae; genus Triticum; species Triticum aestivum. Next base: position 377,920,232 of record NC_057799.1, on the reverse strand, counting down.
TTGATTCTTTGATTGTGGGTTATCAAGATCAACAACAGGTTCAATTTCTACATCATTATCATTACTAGGTTGAGCATCAACATGAACATCATCATTAATATTATCACTAGGTTCATGTTCATTACCGGATTGTGTTTCAGCATCAGAAATAGAAATATCATTTGGGTTCTCAGGTGTTTCAGCAATAGGTTCACTAGAAGCATGCAAAGTCCTATCATTTTTATTTTTCTTCTCTTTAGAAGGACTAGGTGCATCTACATTATTTCTCTAAGAATCCTGCTTAATTCTCTTAGGATGGCCTTCAGGATACAAAGGTTCCTGAGTCATTTTACCAGTTCTAGTAGCCACTCTAACAGAAAATCATTATTCTTACTATTCAATTCATTGAGAAAATCATTCTGAGATTTATTACTTGTTCAACTTGAGTGGTAACCATAGAAGCATGTTTACTAATGAGTTTAAGTTCACCTTTAACTCTAGACATATAATCACTCAAGTGTTCAATCATATAAGCATTTTGTTTTAATTGTCTACCAAAATAAGCATTAAAATTTTCTTGTTTAACCATAAAATCATCAAACTTATCTAAACATTAGCTAGCAAATTTAGTAGGAGGGATTTCAGCTTTATCATATCTATAGAGAGAATTTACCTTTACTACCTGTGTCGGGTTATCAAAACCATGTATCTCTTCAATAGGTAATGGATTAAAATCATGTATTTCTTCAACAGGCGGTAAATTAAGACCATGTATTTCTTGAACAGGAGGTAAATTCTTAACATTTTCAGCTTTTATACCTTTTTCTTTCATAGATTTCTTTGCCTCTTGCATATCTTCAGGACTGAGAAATAGAACACCCCTCTTCTTCGGAGTTGGCTTAGGAGTTGGTTCAGGAAGTGTCCAATTATTTTCATTTGTCAACATATTATTCAATAGAATTTCAGCTTCATCTGGTGTTCTTTCCCTGAAAACAGAACCAGCACAACTATCCAGGTGGTCTCTGGAAGCATCGGTTAGTCCATTATAAAAGATATCAAGCATTTCATTTTTCTTAAGAGGATGATCAGGCGAAGCATTAAGTAATCGGAGAAGCCTCCCCCAAGCTTGTGGGAGACTCTCTTCTTCAATTTGCACAAAATTATATATTTCCCTTAAAGCAGCTTGTTTCTTATGAGTAGGGAAATATTTAGCAGAGTAGTAATAAATCATATACTGGGGACTACGCACACAACCAGGATCAAGAGAGTTGAACCATATCTTAGCATCACCCTTTAATGAGAACAGAAATATCTTAAGGATATAAAATTAGCGAGTTCTCTCATCATTAGTGAACAGGGTGGCTATATCATTTAATTTAGTAAGATGTGCCACAACAGTTTCAGATTCATAGCCATGGAAAGGATCAGATCCAACCAAAGTAATTATATCAGGGTCGACAGAGAATTCATAATCCTTATCAGTAACAAAGATAGGTGAAGTAGCATAAGCAGGATCATATTTCATTCTAGCATTCGGAGTTTTTTGTTTCAGCTTAGCTAATAATTTCTTAAGATCAATTCTATCATTGCAAGAAAGAAGTCTCTAGCGGTTTCTTCATCCATAATATAGCCCTCAGGCACAACAGGAAATTCATATTTAGGGGGAGAATCTTCATCATCACTTTCATCAATCTTCATCATCACTATCACGCCTGCGGGCGGCGGCGGCTGCAGTGGGTGCGGGTTGGGCGGCGGGGTGGGGAGAGGTGGCGGGGCAGGGGGTATTTAAGGAGGGGGAGGGGTGGCGTGGGGGAGGGGGCAAGGCGGCGGCGAGGCGTGGTCGAGCCGGACTCGGGGCGGCGTGGCGGCGTGCTCGGGAGGGAGACGAGGGGAGGCGGGCCGGCCTGGCTCGGCTGGGCCTTGGCCCGGTCGGGCGCGCTTTTTTTTAAATATATTCGCCGAATCTAAAAAAAATCACAGAAAAATAAATAAAAATCCAAAAATACTAAAACAAAATTTCCCCATCTAATTAAAATAATTAGAACAAGGTGAACATTTTCTTGGCCCAAAAGTGCAGTTTTGAAAACGTGCAATTTTTTTAATGCAATTAAAAATTGCAAATAAAATCCGAATAAAATCCAATATTTGATTTTAATATTTTCCTCCAATATTTCAATTATTGTGGAGAAGTCATATTTTCTCCTCTCATTTATTTTAATAAGGAATATTTTTCGGAGAGAAAAATAATTAAAACCAAAATCCTCGTTCTATTATTTGATAAAAAATCAAATATGAAAAACCGGGAAAATCCCCAACTCTCTCTGAGGGTCCTTGAGTTGCTTAGGATTTATCGAGGATTTGCCAAAATGCAATAAAATATGCTATGCAATGATGACCTAATGTATAACATTCCAAATTGAAAATTTGGGATGTTACAAACCTACCCCCTTAAGATGAATCTCGCCCTCGAGATTCGGGTTGGCTAGAAAATAGGTGAGAGTGGTTCTTCCGTAGATCTTCCTCTCGCTCCCAGGTGGCTTCATCTTCCGTATGGTGACTCCACTGGACTTTGCAAAACTTGATAACCTTACTGCGGGTGACTCGGCTGGCATACTCAAGAATCTTAACTGGTTTCTCCTCGTAGGTCAAATCACTTTCCAGCTGAATCGCTTCCAGTGGCACTGTATCTCTCAGTGGTATCTCAGCCATCTCTGCGTGACACTTCTTCAACTGGGAAACGTGAAATACATCATGAACTCCTGACAATCCTTCAGGCAATTCCAGCTTGTAGGCAACTTCTCCCATACGTTCCAAAACTCTGTATGGTCCTACAAAACGAGGCGCTAACTTTCCCTTAACTCCAAAGCGCTTCACTCCTCGAAGTGGTGATACTCGAAGATAAACTCTGTCTCCGACTTCGTGAACTGTCTCCTTACGTTTAGAATCCGCATAACTCTTCTGTCTGGACTGGGCTACCTTGAGCCTATCGCGAATCAACCTCACTTTCTGTTCAGACTCTTTAATCAGATCTGGTCCAAACAACTGACGGTCCCCTACTTCGTCCCATAACAATGGTGTTCTACACCTCCTTCCGTACAAAGCTTCGAAAGGGGCCATCTTCAAACTGGTTTGATAACTGTTGTTGTAAGAAAACTCTGCATACGGCAAATTGTCGTCCCAACTAGATCCATAATCTAGCGCACAAGCTCTTAACATGTCTTCCAAAATCTGATTGACTCTCTCGGTCTGTCCATCTGTCTGTGGGTGAAAGGCTGTACTGAATTCTAGCCTGGTTCCCAAGGTTTCATGTAACTGATTCCAAAACTTTGAGGTAAACTGGGTTCCTCTATCTGATACAATGGTCCTCGGAACTCCATGCAAACATACGATTCTGGTCATGTATATCTTTGCCAACTTAGCACCGGTGTAAGTGGTCTTTACTGGGATGAAATGAGCTACTTTCGTCAAACGGTCGACTACAACCCATATTGAGTCATAGCCTGAACGAGTCCTGGGCAATCCCATGATAAAATCCATGCCTAGTTTATCCCACTTCCATTCGGGTATCGGCAATGGTTGTAGCAATCCCGCTGGCTTCTGATGTTCTGCCTTCACTCTCTGACATACATCACAAACTGCTACATACTCTGCAATATCCTTCTTCATTCCGGTCCACCAGAAAGTATTCTTCAAATCCAAATACATCTTGGTATTACTTGGGTGAATCGAATACGGTGAATCATGGGCCTCTTGCAAGATCAACTTCCTGATCTCCGGATCATTGGGCACATAAACGCGGTCCTCAAACCATAAGGTATCGTGCTCATCCTCACGAAATCCCTTGGCTTTTCCTTTGCTCAACTTTTCCTTTATCTCGTCAATCTCCTTGTCTGTCTTCTGAGCTTCTCTGATCTTTTCCATCAAGGTAGACTGAATCTCCAACGTTGCTAAATAGCCTCTTGGAACTATCTCCAAACATAGCTCGCGAAGATCCTCGGCTAACTCCTGGGGTAACTCTCCTGTCATGAGTGTGTTGACATGGCTCTTGCGGCTCAATGCATCTGCTATTACGTTAGCCTTCCCTGGGTGATAATGCAATCTCATATCATAGTCCTTAATAAGCTCCAACCATCTCCTCTGCCTGAGATTTAACTCCTTCTGCGTGAAAATGTACTTCAAACTCTTGTGATCCGTGTACACCTCACAATGGTTTCCGATGAGAAAATGTCTCCAGGTCTTCAACGCATGCACTACGGCTGCTAATTCCAAATCATGTGTGGCATAATTCTTCTCATGGGGTTTAATTTGTCGTGAAGCATATGAAACAACTCTTCCTTCCTGCACAAGCACTGCTCCAAGTCCTCGACTGTAACATCCCAAATTTTCAATTTGGAATGTTATACATAGATCATCATTTGCATATCATGTTTTGTTGCATTTTGACAAATCCTCGATAAATCCTAAGCAACTCAAGGACCCTCGGAGAGAGTTGGGGACTTTCTCGAATTTTCTTATTTGATTTTTCAAACGAGGATTGGGATTTTTAATTATTTTTCTCTTCGGAAAAATATTTCAATATTAAATAAACGAGAGGAGAAAATATGACTTCTCCAAAACAATTGAAATACTGGAGGAAAAATGTTAAAAACATTATTTGGGATTTATTTGGATTTTATTTGCAATTTTTATTGCATTTAAAAATATGCATGTTTTCAAAATATTTATTTTTGAATTTAAAAATGTTCACCCTATTCTAGATTTTCTAACAAGACGGGGAAAATTTATTTCATATTTTTCTGATTTTTATTTAATTTTCTACGCAATATTTCCGTGGAACTTATTTAAAAAAAAACCCGCGCCGGCTGGGCCGAGCCCAAGCCGACGGCCCGCCCCGTCGCCCCTCTCCTCTTCCCGCACGCGTCGCCGCCGCCGGAGTCCGCCGGGAGCACGGGAGCCGCCGCCGCCTCGGATGCCCCTTCCCCAAGCCTCCCTAGCCCCCCTTCCATAAATAGCCCCCCTCCATTTTCCTCACCACTGCCGCCGGAGGAGCCCCGCCGCCGCCGCCCGCATCCCGCCGCCGCCGCCCG